>NC_043962.1:48501593-48636593 GCF_902148855.1 Sphaeramia orbicularis
GCGGACCAGAGGATTGGCTAATGCCAGGGAGGCAACAGGAAGTCTCTGTGACAGGAGGTTGATGCTGTGTCTCACCGTCTTCTGTCTCAATGTTGGAAAATAATAATTTGAGTAATTAAAAATGAGTCAGTCTTTGATTTCCTCTTTGATATCCTGGCATGTAGGCCATAAGGTGAAACATGAAAGTGGCTAGAAAATGATTTTCGTTCCTGTGTCTGGGCACTACTTTTTAAATGCATTTTTGTTTAGACTGTACCCTCATGGACTTTGGGTTAAAAGTTCTCCACAATATATCCTGCAGTTTTTTGTCACAAGCCACAAATCTACATGAATATAAAATTAAAAAACGAAAATTCTGTGATGCTAGATTCACTTGTTTTATTTATCAACATTCATTTTAGTTACACAAAAACTCACAAATTGATATTTATACATATTAACATTTTAGACAAGTCTTGATGAATTATTACCATGCAATGTGAATTTAGACCATGAAATCTTGGAAATTTGTGGGAAAAAGCTTCTACTGATTTCACATATTACACATGGTGAATTTAGCCACACACAAACACACATACATCAATGTAAAAGCATTGCTTGACATTTACAGTGTTTACAGTGGCAGGGTTTCTTTTCTTCTTTTAACAATTATGCGTTTGTCATGTAAGTATACATGTTTTTTAATAGATCTCGGTCTGGTTTTTTACACAGTACACTGTAAACTTTTATTTTTGTTCAGTGGATGCTTTTTTTTAGAGAATATTTCATGGTTCTATAACATGTCTAATCATGACCATCACTGTCAGAAACATCATCCCCCTGTTTCCTTCTGAACATTCACACAGTGCTGGCACCTACACAAATCAGTGCAAGACAGTCTTGCTGACATACAGGAACACCTGACTGTATCACATTTGCCTTGCTTGCAAGTGCAGTGGACGAACTGCAAAACACTTTGAGGAGCAGGATTTTTAGTCATCCAAGTCACTGTTAACTCCCCATCCTCAATGTGCCATCCACTACCAATAGGTGAGGGTGCACACATAATACCTTTCAGACAATGTGTCATTATTGCTGTTTGGTAGTTTGCCCTTTTTCAGTGTTGGTGTAGAGCATCACATGTTGGAGGCATGGATAGGGCAAACTACCAAGGAGCAATAATGACACATTGTCAGTAAGACTCTGGGTGGCCATGGCTCAGATGGTAGAGCAGGTTGTCCAACAACCAAAGGGTCGGCGGTTCGAATCCCACTCTGTCCTAGTCAGTCCATTGTGTTCTTGGGCAAGACACTTCACCCAGTGCCAGTCACTCTGGTGTATGAATGTTTGGTGGTGGTGGTTCACAACAATAATAATTCTTTGCCTGATGATCTGCTCACAGAAGAGAAGATCTTGTAGCTGACATTGAAGGCAGCTCACTCCTGAAACACACATACACCTAGTTTCACAAAAATGCAAGCAGCAATGTGTGTGTGAGAGAGAATGAGTTATGATCAGTAATAGTAGTAACAGTAGTAGTAATAGATGTAGTAGTAGTAATAGCAGTAATAGCAGTAGCAGTAATAATAGTAGCAGCACTAATAGCAGTAGTAGTAATAGTAGTAATAACAGTAGTAGTAATAGTGGTAATAGCAGTAGTAATAGTAGAGAATAGAATAAACATACACACTTACTTATATACAGTGTTTGTGTGTGAGTGTAAGAGAGTGTGAGAGACAGATTTTTTTTTTTTTTTTTACACACCTACTGATAACGTCTGTGAAAGATGATCCTTTGTGTGTTTGCCAGACACGGTGATGTATTTATCCACTTTTTTTTTTTTTTTTAACATATTATGCATAAGGCAGGCAGAACAGGACCAGATGAAACAGTCCATCCTGGACTGTCATTTCCTCCTTGGAGTTTCACTTGTTGACCCTGCGGTGCTGCCGGTGTTTATCACCTGTTTGCATAGACTCACCTCCCTGTGATTCGTTGACATCCGAATTCTCTCTTTTATGTTTCTCCGCGGAATCCAATCGCTGTTTTTTTTTCTTTTTATCAATGAATCATCTGTAGCATGTTGCATGAAACCCAGCATCTTCTGGAACATTGTCAAAGTCAGTAGTGATACAGGGTTTATAAGTTTCAGTTATAGTCCTGCTCTCACCACTCAAATAAAGCCATCGTTCGACACAGTTTCTTAACGTTTCCCATCGTTTGGCTGAAAAATCCTGTATTTTTTCTTTTTTTACGGATATGAGGTGCATATTCCATATTTTTGCTGGCTTTTTAAAACTTTTCGTTGTGTTTTCCTCCTCCGAACTACAGGAAGCTCGCTTCCTGGTCGCAGCTATCTTGGATGTTTTGCGCTTTCTTATTGGACCAGCGGGTTACACGTGACTCAAACCGCAGCACGCATGATAACAATAGCATTGCGTGAATAAAGTTAAGTAGGACCGACTTCAAACACTGATTTAAAAAAAACTGCAGGATTGCAAATGGAGAACTTTTGAAATTTAGCTCAGGAACAATATATCTTTGTAACTGAGTAAAAAGATTGTAGTGCCCCATATGTCGGAACGGGATGAAACGATACAGCGTTCACCTTACGGCCTAATGATTACGCCATCCATCCATTTTCTTCTGCTTTATCTGGGGCCGGGTCGCGGGGGTAACAGTCTAAGCAGGGATGCCCAGACTTCCCTCTCCCCAGACACCTCCTCCAGCTCTTCCGGGGGGACCCCGAGGCGTTCCCAGGCCAGCCAAGAGACATAGTCTCTCCAGCGTGTCCTGGGTCTTCCCCGAGGTCTCCTCCCGGTGGGACATGCCCGGAACACCTCCCCAGGGAGGCGTCCAGGAGGCATCCGAAACAGATGCCCGAGCCACCTCAGCTGGCCCCTCTTGACACGGAGGAGCAGCGGCTCTACTCCGAGCTCCTCCCTGGTGACTGAGCTCCTCACCCTGTCCCTCAGGGTGCACCCAGCCACTCTGCGGAGGAACCTCATTTCGATCGCTTGTATCCGGGATCTTGTCCTTTCGGTCATGACCCAAAGCTCATGACCATAGGTGAGGGTAGGAACGTAGATTGACCGGTAAATCGAGAGCTTCGCCTCTCGGCTCAGCTCCTTCTTCACCACAACCGACCGGTACAGCGACTGCATCACTGCAGATGCTGCACTGATCTGTCTGTCAATCTCAAGCTCCATCTTTCCCTCACTCGTGAACAAGACCCCAAGATACTTAAACTCCTCCACTCGGGGCAAAGACTCCCCACCGACCCGGAGAGGGCAGACCACCTTTTTCCGGTCGAGAACCATGGCCTCGGATTTGGAGGTGCTGATCCTCATCCCACTCGCTTCACACTCGGCTGCAAACCGCCCCAGGGCACGCTGAAGGTCCAGGTTCGATGATGCCAACAGGACAACGTCTTGCGAAAAGCAGAGATGAAATCCTGTGGTCCCCAAACCAGACCCCCTCCGGCCCCTGGCTGCGCCTAGAAATTCTGTCCATAAAAATTATGAACAGAACCGGTGACAAAGGGCAGCCCTGCCGGAGTCCAACGTGCACCTGGAGCAGGTCTGACTTACTGCCGGCAATGCGAACCAGGCTCCTGCTTCGGTCATACAGGGACCGGACTGCCCTTAGCAAAAGGCCCCGGACCCCATACTCCCGAAGCACCTCCCACAGGATACCACGAGGGACACGGTCGAATGCCTTCTCCAGATCCACAAAACACATGTGCACTGGTTGGGCAAACTCCAATGAACCCTCGAGCACCCGATGGAGAGTATAGAGCAGGTCCAGGGTTCCGCGACCGGGACGAAAACCGCATTGTTCCTCCTGGATCCGAGGTTCGACTATCGGTCAGATCCTCCTCTCCAGTACCTTGGAATAGACTTTCCCTGGGAGGCTGAGGAGTGAGATCCCCCTATAGTTGGAGCACATCCTCCGGTCCCCCTTCTTAAAAAGGCGACCACAGCTCCGAGCAGCAGCTTCGACAATGGAGGTGGAGAACATGGTCCACTCGGACTCAATGTCCCCAGCCTCCCCCGAGATCTGGGAGAAGCTCTCCCAGAGGTGGGAGTTGAAGACCACGCTGACATCGGGTTCTGCCAGACGTTCCCAACAGACCCTCACAACACATTTGGGCCTGCCGAGTCAGTCCGGTTTCCTCCTTCGCCAGCGGATCCAACTCACCACCAGATGGTGATCGGTTGACAGCTCTGCCCCTCTCTTCACCCGAGTGTCCAAAACACGCAGTCGGAGGTCTGATGATACGACAATGAAGTCGATCCTAGGGTGTCCTGGTGCCAAGTGCACTTATGGACATCCCTGTGTTCGAACATGGTGTTCGTTATGGACAAACTGTGACTAGTACAGAAGTCCAATAACAAAACACCACTCGGGTTCAGATCAGGGAGGCCGTTCCTCCCCATCACCCCCCTCCAGGTCTCACTGTCGTTGCCCACGTGGGCATTGAAGATTACGCATTAACCTTTATCTTGTTTGGCTGTGATCAGACTATTGTATGACCCGTAGAATGAACTAATGTGTGACTTACACAAATACTTAATATATATTTACCTTGGGGGTAATCCAAGTCGCCCCTGTGACACCAGCATCACCCACAATATCGTTGATTCTCTGCTCAAACGGGCTGAGTTTGTCTCTTTTCTTCTTCCGCCTGTTTTGGCCTCCGCTTTGCGCCCACCTTGACGTCATCATCTGATCATGCAGAGGGGGGAATCCCAGAGGGAATCCCGCCTGCAGACCCTGTTAATACTAATTTGCATATTTAAATATGGGTGTGCAGAGCGAGGAGTCAGGTACTCCAACATACGCGCTCAATTCCATGCTGATTGTGATGTACAAAGGAAATGTACTTGGATTTGGGCATACGCTCAGTTTTATTCATCTGGATTTTTTTTGTACGTACGGACTTTTCTGGATTTAATCATACGCCAGGTTTCAGTATGAAATTCACACAAGTCTTCATACATGAGGCCTTTCTGGGTCTTCCTCAATGTTGTCCCACTGGAAGTCATGTTACCAAGTGCACACAATACATTTTTCATCCTGGCATAGGATTTGCCCAGCCTCCACCTCTGTAAGGAGACTATTGTGGACTTGGGCTGACCACGAGGCTGGTGGTAGAGTTCTTTGCTGCTAATCTCATTTAGCCGAGTCAATGACGGTTTCAACAAAACCGTCCTGCAATCTGCATCGAAAACTATACAAAGAGGTGCTCATAAAAATTACGAGCCGTAGTGGAGTGAGGAAATACAGGAAACTAAGGGTGTTTTCACACTGGGTATCCGGATCCGTGCCATACCTAGATACGCTCACACTTTTCCTGCAGATGTTTCATTCACAAGCACATACCAAGGCCCGTGCCCAAGTACAAGTGGATGTTACAGGGCCGAAACAGTAGGTGACAGTGTGGAAGGAATTCTGTCGCTATCCATCAAAGGCGGAAGTCAGAAGAAGACAAACCCTTACATCATCAACCAAGCGACTGTTCTGTTCATTTGTCTACAATGGTGGCAAGACAGGCAATACTTTTCTATCTGCTAGCCTGTTTGAGACAAAGTGAAGAAGAGCAACTTTCGTTGTCCCTGATATATCACTGCGTGGTTGGTAAGGCGAACCTGTGCCGCGTGGCTCTTTCAGGAGACAACAGGAGCGCCATCCATGGTCTCGTGGTGATTAAGTCACTTTTGTTGTCGAGCACAGATCGCTTTCACACTGCAATGTACCGTACTGGAGTCAACGCAGTCCATACCCAGGACTACCTTCTCAGCTGGACTTGGGTATGGTACACATGCATGGAACGTTTGCATTCACACTGATAAAATTAAGCAGACTTTGGGGTCCCACGTACTCGGATACGGACTCAGGTATGTAGTATGAAAATGCACTGAGGACAGAGAAGAGGTGGAGACCAACCAACTACTGAAAAAAACATCAACCATAAAACAGTTTGTGTGAAACTTAAAAGAGCCAGAATACAAGCTGCCAGGATCAATTGGAGGAAAAATACTGAAAATCTCAACCTGGATAGAGATGGGAACAAACTACTAATGCGATAAATGATGAAGACACAAAAACAACGGCCATCATCCAATCCAGTCCACTTTATTTTATTTAGCACATTTAAACAACAAGAATGTTTCCAAGTGCTGCACATAGAATCGTAAAAACAATAAAACAAATAAAAGAAAATACACTAAAAACAATAAATAAGTACATAAAACTGCAACAATGCTATAAATAAAACAATAAAAACCAAATAGTTAAAAGTAATAAAATAAATAAAAGACACAGAGGACCACACAACTAACACACACAACTCATGATAGAGAAAGATCAACAGGTGATGACAGGAAGAAGAGCAACAAACTGTTTCATTGATACCTATGAAGAGATATGCAATCTATATAGTCCTAAAGACAGAAGACGGTAAGTCCATGTAGAAAGAAGACTTTGTTTTGACTGAATATGTACGTTAAATATAAACTTTTATTTAACTGATATGACTTTACAAGTTTAAGTTTTTGATTTCAGTAGCAAATGCAGATTTCTGTATTTATGTACAATGCACAATGGACAGTTTATTCAGGAAGTCAGAGAAGGGTCATTGCTCCACACTTTAAGAGGCGTACATCCTGAGCATTACCTCATTCTTGCTCAGGGTTACAAAAACATGGCCTCTTCTGTCACGCATTTATTTGATCTGAAGGTAGCTACAAGATTTTTCTGTTTCTGTTTCTCTGGTTTGATATATGATAATCCTCCTCAGGTAGTGCTTTGGGGCTCATTTCTTATTTACAACTAGATTTTTTTTATGTTAACCATAAATGTCAAGCTCCTGGAGACAGTGAGTCTGGGAGGTCCTACCAGGACAAAAGCATGTTGTCCAACCTCGGTCTAGAGCACAGGTACATTAAATCATTATTTTTCAGACAGGAAATATCTGCCATAGGACATTTTGCCTGTAAAATGTATTTCTAAGATGAAATGATTCCTGCCTGGCAGAACTCTCATCTGAGCTGGAGTGTTTTAACACTGATCTTTTCAGTGTTTGAGTTTGTTTCTGGTGAAAACCTGAAATGTTGTTCGTCTTATGATTAAACCATGTGTTTGATCATGTCCTTGATGTGATTCAGAGTGATTCAAGAAGCAGAAAAACAAACCCAAAGCCCAGGTCTTTGACCTGGCTTTATGAGGTGCTGACCACATTAGCATTCCTCTCTTGGCTTGATGCTGGGGTTTCTGACTGTGGCTGGCCTCTCTGCAGTGGCCCTGTGCTCCTTACTCCCCTCACCCCAACCCAAACCACAAGCTGCCCCATATCTGATGCCCCCTCTCATTCTCCTGACCTCAGAGGCAGACCCCAGGCCGGCTGAAACCCCACACAGTCCCCACACAGCCAACACCAGTGGTCACCACCCTCCTGCCCCTGACCTATCACCCAAAACATTACCATAAACTTCTGCTTGGCTGCCAAACAACACACACAGCATGGCTTACAGTCAGACTCTGCACTCCTCGTCCTTGTAAAGATAGCTCTGTCTGAGGGGAGAAAGTGGAGCTGGTGCAGAAGAGTGCAAGCGCTCTTGGTTATGATGGCATTTTACACACGACATAAAACCCACTGTGGTGTTTTATGTTTTGTGGCTTGTGGTGATGCTATGGCATTGCCTGTGGAACAGACTTCTGCCCGCTGCATCAACTACTGTGCAGTATTTGAGGCTGATGAAAAATGTGAAGCATTTTGAAACCTGCCACAAGTCTTCGTGCTCCACGTCTGTTACCCCTTGCTTGACAAATCGTGCCGTTTTGCATTGCCTCAGTCTCTGCAAAAATTGGAGAATCAATAGAGGTCTAATTGAGAGGACCACACACACATGGCGTTACGGTAATGACGGGCTGAGTCTGTTTGTTTACATAAGTGAAGAGCAGGCTCAAATCATTAATGAGTGCTTTGCATCCAGCATGTAACCACAGCTAAGCCAGTGGGTCAGCAAGGTTGGCCAGACTAACCACTATATAGGTGTGTGTGTGCGCGCATGTGCGCACGCACACACACACACACACACACACATACATGCGTGCATGCCTCCATTTTCCTTTTATAACTCCTTACATCATCTATAAGCACTCTCTGCAATGTTTCTATATTTAACATCATTCTTTATTTATTTTTACTTCAACACAAACAGATACAGTTTTGTTTCCCCAGTGAAAAAATACAACTATGAGACATTTCAGTGAATATTTAAACACTGAAGAAAAAAATGCTTCAGTTGAAATTTCCAAATCGTTATAATGCACAGTGTGAGCCAAGTGCACTTCACCGACTCAAAGCTGATCCATTTACTGTAAATGAGCTTGTCTCTGTTGGTTTCCTGACCAATTACTGTACAGTGAACTTAGGTTCTGTATTTATTTATCCATAGGTTATTTTAAATGGACTGCACTCAATGCAGAGGCCTTGTTGAACAGTCTTGTCCTCCCAGCCTGCCCTGGGACATGCTAGCAGTGCTTGGCAGACAGACACGGATGCTGAAGGCTGCCTCTGGACAGCTTTATCCTGCGTCGAGAGAGGCCACCCGCTTCGTGCTCACCAGGGCACAGTGACTGGCACAGCGCTCCTCAGCCTCAGTTTTCACCTCTCAATTTTCTGCTTCTCCTAGAAAACTGGAGAACGCTGTACACCTTTTGAAGTGCCATGACCATTAAATGGATATCAATGCCAACCAGAGAACATAAAGGGGTAAACTGAGTAATGAATACTTTTTTGGGGTTTTTTTTGTAACTTTACTAAAAAGTTAATTAGGTCACTGCATGCAAACATACAAAGCAGTTTAACAGTTGCCAAAAAAGCACATACAGATACTAATCTTACTGCTGGCAAACGGAGAAGGGAGTTGTCATGTTTGATTATTAATTGGTAGGCTTTATTATGGTCTTAGGCTTTAGTATGGTCTTGTGTAGTAGCAAAGTATTCATAAAAGTTACTGATCTGTCATATTCAAAGATTTCTAATTTTACTGACAGCACAATTCAATTTAATTATAAAGCTAAAATTGGCAAATGTGGTCAGCACAGGCATCATTGCCTTTTACTGAAAGCCACATGCTCTGTTACTGAAGTTTTCCCTATACATAGATAAACTTTAAAATTACACACTTTGTCATATAAGTATTTTTTGTGTTCAACACGTAAAAATGAGATCAGGACTAAAAGACACTGTAGAAGGATACTTAAAGCCCACAATTCAAGCCAGCTAGGGAAACTGAGCCAATCACTTGCATTTGTTTTTGACTATTAACAGGAAGAACTGAAAATACATGCACTTTATGAATAAATGAGCAAAAATGTAGATTAAAATAAATGACGTTTGGGAACACTTTAATCTCTTCTGTGGAGTTCTGTAGCAGGGTTTACATATTAAAATGGCATTACGGTTAATTTAATTCAATAGCATTGCAAGCACTTAACCAAAATCGAAACCACATTATTAATAATGAGGCTGGCTGCTGATGAATATGAAAATGCACACAACGTAGAAAGTATGGCAAATGTTAACTGCTTTGTTTTGTGATGATAATTTGTGGAACACTTTGAAATCCTGTTCTGATTAGATGGCGATCATTGTTTGCTGGACTTGTGTTGACCTTCAGCTGATGAAACATTGTGTAATTCTACATTTTTCAAACTGGTTCTTGAGGAGAAAAATATTCCCACCCTTTGAGCAAAAAAACTGTATTAAAAAATAACCCTTTTTGTATTTCTACATTAAAAACACATGCTTGATGACATCTTGATGATGTAAATGTTCAAATGTGTTAATTCACTAATGAACAGTGAGTCCATTAGACACACGATTACATATTCTGGGCACCAGATAAATCAACAGTTGAGTGTAATTCAAACATGGGCTCTGGCCAGACAGCTTGTTTTCTGTCCGACTGTGGTTTTCCAACAGTCTAAATCCATGAAGCGGATTTGCTCACAACAGCCAACATATTTCTCCAATCTGCATCCCCTTGTAAAGCAAAGGAAGGAAGGTAGAGCTCACAAGTGTTTGTTTTGTGCTGCCCGTGGTCTCACAACCCTGTAACATAAGGCTGGGCTTTCATTGCCTCCACTGCATGAGCAAAGGGGGAATTAGCTTTTAAAAGTTTGTTTTGTAAGAGTTGTAAATAAAGCGGCACTATTTCAGACCTAGATCCCCTTTCTCTCAGATGGCTTGTGTGGGTGGCTTTGGAAACACTGAGGCATGCTGAATATGTTTATATTACACTGTCCCCAAGGAGAGTTGAGCTTTGTGGTGAAGATGGATTACAGGGGGGAAAAAGCTGTTGTAGACCTTTAAAGTTTGGTGTTAATGGTGGGAGTGAAGTGGCTGCGTAGGTGTGATGTATTCATTTCACAGGTCACAGGCATTTCTGTCACTGAAAGCAAAGGGGGGATTCCAATATCAGCTCAAAAAAAAAATTGGTTTGACGAGGTTTAAAGGAACAATAGTTTGATTTGGTTTATTTGGTATAATTTAGGTTAAAAATGCTAAAATGCAGTGTCATTTTAGCCTTATAGTTGCATATTTGGGTCACTTTCACAGCTGTCTTTAGCATCAGCAGAAAATTAAAGTGGAAAGAAAACTGATTGAAAAAAAAAAATACCTTAAACAAAGTTAGTATAAGACATTGATACAGAACTTAATCAAAACATGCAAAATGATCACAATTTTAAGAGCTGAAGAAATTTTAAGATTTGTTAGGCAATCAAATGAGACATTAAGTCAACACATTGGTTAACTTTGGGGAATTCTTTGTTTGAAAATGTTTTCTTTTTAACAATATTGTAAATGTCTTGTGTGCAAGACTTAGGGGGTTAGGATTATTAAACAGAAATGCAATAGAATATTCATAATTATGTTTTCATTAGTGTTCAGTCACAGAAAAAGTAGAATCATTATGCTTTCCTTAGAATGATCTGTTTATATCTACAGATGGAGTGGGTCACCTCCACAGAGTCTGCCATTTTTCTGCAGTAGCTCTGCAAAGTGTTAGCTTCATACACAGCTCACCTGTTAAAATTACATTAAGGCTTAAATCTATGCATAACTAAAAGAGTGGCCATTCTGAGTGGATGACTTTTTGGCTGTGATTGACATTTAGCTCAGCTGCTGAGTCAGAGATACACAGCTGCAGTTTATTACAGTTGAGTTTAAAAAGATACAGTATTAGCATTAAGTAGTGTTGGACCTGACACCCCCCCACCCCAAATCCACTCTTTCCCCGGTGCACAGTGGGTTCAACTCGGAGACAGGTATCGTCCACATGCCGGGTATGTGGAGTGGCGGTCTGCAGGGAGCATTATGTTACTGCAGTACCTGCTTTCAATCATCTTTATATTGCTGTTTTATTGTTGTAGTTATTGTTCCTTGTTGTTGTTATTATTGTTAACTAATTGGTAATTGTTTTATTCTTGTAATTAAAAATGTGTTATTTTGTACAAGCGTTAGGTGATCGATCCTCTTTGATTTATAGGTGTGTATTTTAGGCACACCCATAAATCAGAGTGACAGGTGCTAGTATTTTAGAACATTTGACCTAGCACAAAAAATAATAATGCATATTAATCAATGTTGCTATTAGTCATTGACATATGCCAGGTTGCAAAAATAGGTAATCCAATTTTCATTTAGTATTTTGAAAAAAAAATATATGTTTTGTGTTTTTTGCATCAAAAAAACTGTAGCGACATCATGATCAAAATAGAAGATTTAAAGGGTTAAAAAATGCCAAATTAATGAGTATTTGATGTTTTCTGATTAGGACTAACCTTGATTTACAAAAATAAAATTACAGTAGAAAAATAAATCAATAGGTAATATTTAGTAGCTTGATTTATAGGTGTGTTTTAGGCACGCCCAGTGACAGGTGCTAGTAGTTTAGAACATTTGATGCAGTGCAAGAAATAATAATGCATATTAACCAATGTTGCAATTAATCATTGGCATAATATGTCAGTGATTATTAACGTATTATGCCAGGGTGCAATAATGAAAAAATAGATCATCCGATTTTTAGTATATTGGGAAAAAAAAATAGTTTTTGTGTTATTTGTATCAAAGACTATGGTTTGTTTCATTACAAACATGGCGTTAAACAGAGGTGCAGAGAGAAGAAAACAGCTGGATGGCCAGGGGGTTCCTGTCCGCATGTCCCCCTGCTCTGGTTCCACAACCTACTCCATAAAGTAACAACAAATGTCCAAAACTTCAAACTCTGGCTAAAGTTTCTCACTCCACTCCACTCCGGTAGCAAATTTGATAACTATTTTTTGCCTTCTCGTCACCAGCTTCATTGAAAACAAATGCACATGGTCGGAGGGGGAGGATTTTATGACAGTGAACATGTACTTCAAAATTGTAGGGGGAGCTCTTTAGAGAAAAATGCAACAAAAACAACGAAGAACCAAAATCTTACACAGTTCCAGTTTAAGAGTCTGTCAGCAATGATAGTATTCAGTTCATTCATGTAAACTTCAAAACTTTGTTTAAAATGTTTCATTGCCTTTGTAAAATCATGATGTCAGATTTAAAACCTGTATAAATCACATTCAGATGTAAATGTTGGTCCTACAACAGTGTACTGAGGTCCCAGTGGACATTTCGGAGACCACCCATTACATTGTTCTGTGTTCTGATTTAATCATATTAACTGGTGACTTTCTTGTGTTGAAGCCATGAAATGGTAAGGGGTTACTCTGGGTTACTTTCTTCTGCAATGTTAATGATTACTTTTTTATTACTGGTGCAGAATCAGAGCCCACCAGAAGATTCTGTCAGGAGGTTTAATGGTATTTAATTACAATATCTGGTCACTTACTGGACCTTAGCTACATTAGCTAATATTAGCACTAAACCACATTGATATATATGGTCCGTCCGCCGATGTGTTTACATTATGCAGTGTTGACATTACTATTATTGTGAGTGTTTTCATAAAGTTTCTGATTTACTCCTTGCTCTTCTCCAGCTCTATTCTGGAGAAGAGCAAGGAGCTATGAACATGGGAACTTCTCTCCGAAAAACAAAACAAAAAAAAAACAATGTAACGTCAGTCATCTCCAGGCTTCAAAACAGCACTCCACAAACCAAAGGGTGACATCACAGAGGCTTCGTCAACTATTTCTACACAGTCTGTGGTTTACAGATAGTTCTACTGCCACCAAGTGGCAAAAAAAATCTCAAGTTAGCAATGTTCTTAGACAAAAGGTAGGAGAGAAAAAACACAAAGTAAAAACAGTTAGAAATGTTGATAGATTTATTTTAACACCTCTGCAGCTGTAGATATCTGTTCCCAATCAGAATTTTTTGTGTAAGAGCACACCAGCCCTCCTTTACAGTAATGAACCACAGCAAGTGCAGGCCTGTGCTATTTGGACGGCACTGTGTATGTATGTGTGTGTGGGCGAGCATGCCTGAGGTTGCTGAGCCTCGGCCTTCTCCTCAACATTAATAAGGACTTCCTTCCTACCAGACAGAGTCAAACACCTGATCACTTACCAAGGAGGACATGCCCACGCATCCCTCAGAGCTGGCAGCCTGTGGCCTCTAATAAGTATGGGTCTGTGTTCTTTAGTAGCCCATCAATAAAAATGTTCACATGCCGGACATCCATACACAAGTTATGTTTTCTCTCCATCCATAAACCTTGCTCCACCCTTAATGTGTAACAGTCTGTTTGTCTGTAAGTTTACACTGAGATATCATGGGTGGCAACTACATCCAGGGAGACAGAGCAAGAAATAATCCTTCTTATGCACACACACTTCAAAACTTGTTCTCCAATGGCAATAAAGTTTGGCTTCTCTGTAAAATGTCGAGCCAAGACATACGGGGTGAAATATGCATTTTTATGATGTGCATAACCTCTTATTTTTCCTCTTTAAATATCAGGTTTTGAAATGGTTTTTCTGTAATTGAATTAGAGTGGCTAGTCACAACTGACTGAAGCACACTGACAGAGCTTCAGCCCAGATGCTGTCAAAAAATCACTCGGCCAAAGAAACCGACAAGTTGCTGAGCAGAAAATGGTCTTATTAAAGTGCTCAGACTTCTGACTGCTTACAGAATTACTTCAAATATCTTAAAAATCTTCATCAAATTACACCTTTTCCACTTGATGTTACTGCGTTGGCTGCTTATTGGCTGTCATAAATCTGGCTTCGTTCTGATGAGTCTTACTGGATCATATTATGTCAACATACCTCCTGTAATGTTTCAGTGGCAAAAGTAGTCAGACATTGTTAGGACAGTTTCTGTGACTATTTATTTCTTTTACAGCAAAGCAGACCATATGTGTGTAATAAGATACTTACTGAACATGGGTGGTGGAATGTAACTGAGTACAAAAGTAAAAATTTAAAATACTTGTACTTTAAAGGGGCTAAATGTGGTATTTCTACTTTCAAATATTAAATAATGACCTGAATGTTGTCAAAGATGCCAGTGTACTGACCACTAGAGGGAGTAGTGAGTCACTCTGCTGGTCTCCCATGGTGAGGAAGAGGAATGCCATGGGGCCTTTGACCAAAGCGTCATAAAGTGACCTGATGAGATAAAGTGGAAAAGTGATGACAGCTAGAAGCACTGTTGTTTTCACCACTGGACATCTAAATGAAAAGAATCGAGTATGATGCCGAAATGGCACCATTTATGCTACAATGGTGAGTTTGATTATTAGTCTTATAAAGGTATAAAGCTAATATGTAATGTAATTTTTTGGAATTTTGTCATTCTACAGTTCAGGCTAAAACAGTGACAGTTCTAACATGGTATGACGATTCCAAACAGGTCTTTGGTGCTGCTATTGACAACACAAACTGTACAGAAAATGGAGATCATATGTGGCTTTACTTTGCCTTATTTGGGTCAAAAAACAGAGTTAAGAAAACAAAACCTCCATAATTCCCTTTCAGCAAATTGCAACATGTTGTAATGTAGAAATTTGGAACAGTTTGGACATAGAAGAGCTGCAGAAGGAATGGCTGCATTTTAATATGTAGGGTTTTTTTGCTGACTTTTACTTAAATAGGGTTTTGAGCGTGTGTATTATTTAAAGGATTCATTGAAGTGCAATAATTATGGTGGTTTTCCTACTGAACCCTTTCCTTAACTACATGATTTGTAAAGCAACAACTCTGATGTCCTCCATTAAGTTCAACAATTATTTTTAATCATAGGCCTGTGTGATGTGAGCAAAATATCTGAAATGTGATAACATTGTATGACTTACATTGTAAGTCATACAGTGTTGTAAGTCTTACATCAACTTTATATTGCTGTTTTATTGTTGTAAAACAGCAATGCATATTGAAGATTTAGGTGTACATGTTAGCTGCTGGCCCCAAGTCTCTTGGCTTTTGGCTCAGATGTTTGGCTTTTATACTTTGTCACATCATATTAAGTCTCCTCTTCTTCCTCAGTCATCTTGCTAGCTAACCAGTTTATCTGACGGTACCAGTCCATTGGCTTTATTACCTCCACCGGGAGGTATTGTGATCATTTTGCTTTGTGTGTTTGCATGTTTGTTTGCGTGTTTGTTAGCAGGATAACTCAAAAAGTTATGAACGGATTTTCATGAAATTTTCAGGAAATGTTGATACTGGAACAAGGAAGAAATTATTACATTTTGGTGATGATGGTGGGGGGGGACAGATCTGTCTTGGCAGAGGTCTGCGCTCTCCGAGTGCTTTTCTTGTTAAGGATGTATTCACACCTACTTCATTTGGTCTATTTAAAATGGACCAGAGTTTGTTTCCCCAGAAAGTCCAGACTTTTTTTAGGTGTGAATACAAACATGCGAACTGTGATTCGAACCAAACAAGCGGACCGAGATCTCCTAGAAGAGGTGGTCTCAGTCCGCTTCTAAATGGACTCTGGGCCGGTTTACTTCTGGTGTGAATATAACCGACCTCGAGCCGAAACAAACCAAGGAACCATGAGCCTTTTTGTGCTTGACGAGCCACCGTAGCTGCTGGAAGTAGCCGAGCCTCATGGGTAGTCAGCAGCAGCCATGAGCCATGGACAGATGTGGAGCAATGAGGAAACTGAATGTGCCATTGACATTTGGTCAGATGCCCATATTACAGAACTGGCTCCGAATGAGCTTTTCTTAAGTGTTAACATTATTTCTGTAAATTTGTGTCTGTAAAAATAGAATTTATACTACAAAAATGATAACTGTACGTAGGACCACCACGTCCATTTTCATCACCAGTCGCCTCTGATTCATCCCGCCCCTGAATTTGCGTGCTTCTGTTCACATATTTTGGTCCACTAGCAAAAAGTGCAATGAGAATGCGATCCAACCCAAATGAAAAAAATAAAGTCCGCGTTTGATCCAAATCAAATAAGCAAACCAAAGGACTTTTCAGGTGTGAATACACCCTAAGTTAGTTTAATTTCTGTGTGCATAGTTTGTTAAAGCTATCAGTAGTAAGCCTTCAGTAGTATTTTCAGATTGTTCTGTACTTCAAATTATTTTGTAAAGAGCATGCTAAGTGCTTGCTTTAATTTTGTTTTTACTTTATTTTGCTGGAGCCAGAATTTTCCTTAAGGAATGAATAAGTAAATTCCAGCCAGTCTCAATATGACGAAATACTGACGTGTTGACTTCATGGCACATGTAAATGAAATGCCTTTTCTTATTCTTGAGTTTTTTTGCAATGTGTCAGTTGTACATGTTCATATCCTGATGGTGATGAAAATCTAACTAGCACATTTAGCCAGGTGTAATCGCTCAGCCTTGGTAACATACTGAACTGAATGTACTCTGCTTGACTTTGTCACTTTGGAAACATCACAGGGAGTAAGAATGACCCAATCTGTGTTCAAGCTGAAACCACAAAACTAAGTAGCATTATCAAAGACAAATAAAACTGGCCTTTATCAGAGCTCTGTAGAGCTTGGTGTGGGTTTTCCACAGTACAAATCTACTAATTCAAGCCCTACTATTCTACAGTGCTAAGGTTCTCAGCTCTGTTTGATTAAGGCAACACACAGGAGGTCCACTGCCACGGTGTTTTCTTTACCTGGGCCCATAACTCTTAAAAACACACAAACACTTGGGTTGTAAATGACCTGTTCATCACACAGTGACAGGAGGGGTGATTCTGGACTCTTGGTGGGCCAGGTGTGCAGATCAGGACGGCCGTGTCGTGCCAAGACCTGTTGGCATGGCGACGCGGGACCATGGAAAGTTCTGGAATCTGTCGCTGCTGGCAGGCTGCTCCTGAGCGGGACTGGTGTTGGCTTTGCCTCCAGCTGTTTCTTTACAGACATGCTGAACGCCAGCAGCAGCCAGGGGCCAAGATCAGCCCTGCGAGTCTGGCCACACACAGGCCACTTACACACACATATACACCCACATTTACACAAGCACACACAAACAAACACACACACACATTACCTGCAATCAGACTGTCTCTACCAGGGCAACAAAATGCAGTGAGTCCAGACACATTTTCACACATTTAGATTTTTCTCATACACCAATATTCATATCATCGTTTAAGTAGATTTTTCTATTTACAGTAAATTATTTTTTTGTTTGGTCAATTTTCGTGTTGTAAGTATTCTAATTTGGGCTTTACATCATTTTGTTCATGTTCTTTGTACTTTGTGCTACTATAATCCTCGTTCCTCTTATTAAATTGTACTTTTTGCAGTCCAGGTTTTTAAGGTTATGAAACTCTCTCTCCAAGGATCAGGTCAGCAAACTCTGATGAATGATTTAAATCTCAGCAACCCTTTATTCACAAAGATTTGTTCCTTTTCCATAACAAGTCTCCTCTGTCTTGTATTGAAAATATCTACAGCATCACAATGTTTTACTTTGCCTTTCTTGTAACTCTGAAGAATTGTGTAACCCTGGTTTTGAAAGGTGCTTCACAAGCAAAGTTTTCCATAGCCTACTTACTCTTTTCTGTTTATTTTTCATTGCTTCATAATGTTTACTTGCCTGATAATTAGACTGTGATGCCATTTCATATCTCAGTTTGAAGCCAAGCAAGGTGCTTGTTTCTGTAGCATCTAATCTTTTCCATGCCCATATAGTAAAAAATACAACTTATTGTATACATTTATTCTAAAAACTTAAATAATAAGCACACAAGTAGCCTGAAATGATTAACACGTACCTCATGTTAGCAGTGCAATACTAAAGCTCTTCTTTGACAAATACTTTACAGATGTTACTTTTTTCCTGTGTCAAAATATACAAAATATACCATTTCAGTTCTTAACTAATTATAATGTGTTACACTGTAATGTACCCACTCGAGCTAAGCATTATCAGTGGTGCCTGAAACCCGTGATTGAGGAACCTTTGAAGGTGGTGTCAGTGAATAATCACTCTGTTGAAATGGCTTCACCACAGAAAAATAAACTTGCCATCCTTTGTTTTCCTTATGTGGTTCACGGTAATTTATTGCGTAAAGAGAGACTGGATTGGATTCTTTTGAGGCTTTTGTTTTCTAATTCATTACGCTCTCCAAACTGGGGAAAGTGGCCATGGAAATTAAAATTTATTGAAATCTATTTCAGTGGTAAAGTGGGCTGTGTTTCTTGGAGCGCTAAGCCCCCTTTTAAACTCTCATATTAAGGTTTGGTCAATGAGGTGAAATACTTATAGGAAAAATGTGTAGGTTTGTGTCCGGTAGAAACAGCTGCTTCTAGGTGTATGGCTGGAAACCTGATAGAGACTGATCAGCAGTCTTTTGTGTTTGACTATGCCTTGTTTTCACATAAAATATGGCCAAATAAAAACCCTCAGACCATTTTATTAATCTCCAATAACGTTATGGAGCACGAATGTGTAACACCTGGAAATTAGCCACCAGCCAAATTCATTGTGGTTTATTGTCGACACTTTGTCACTGAACTTCCGCTCATGTAGATACTGTTTAAAGTGTTGATAGGTAAAAGCAGTACAACAATGTAATGAGGACTGATGTATAGCCAAAAATTTTATCAGCTGATATCAATAATTATCATATTAAGTCTCAAATCATTGTTCTTTTGAGTAATTTGTTTTCCATAGTCATAACTCCAGAATCTAGATGTTTACTTGTGGTTTTAAACCATTTTTTACTGTCAGATCATGATAAACACTGGCCAATTTGCAGAACATTTCACAACAAGCAATATAACATGCTGACTTTGTCCTCTTCTTCTTTGTGGGTCAAGTTCAGTGTTGCTACATGTGAAATGATACCATAGGCCTTTTTTTTTTTTTCCATTTTTGGGATAAATGACTGTACCCAGGTCATAAACAAGATGTGTGCACCACATTAAGTTTTCAATACTGTATTCAATATAAAATACTTAAACTTATTAATTACTTGAGGATCTTGTTGAAGATAATTATGCTTCACATCACATCACAACAAATTTGAGGGGTTATAAATATGTCATGTGAAAAGAGGTGCATTCATGGACAAAGAAGGTTGATTATAAGTGTTAAACTATAATTCAAGGTTCAAGGTATCTTTATTATCCCTGAAGGGCAGTTTGTTTTGCAGCCAGCAGAACAACCACCAAGCACACAACAGACAAAAACATGATAATATGTATGTATGTATAATTAGCATTAAACATTGTACAGAGGGCAAAGTTATTGTACAAATGTCTTATTGATCAGTAACAATGATTAAGCTCATTCAGTGATACACTGGCATATTGTTGCCCTCTAAAGACTCAATATATACACATGACAAGCACTGGAATCATATCAAATTTTATTGGACTTCAGTAATATTTAATTAATTAAAATTGTTATTGAGATGCTAAAAGGAATAAAACTCAACTTGATTGGTCAGGAGCAGGAATCATATTAATGGGTTAGTTTTTATGTAAAAACTCGCAGTTCTAATATCAATACTATAAAACATTGGTGAAATTCACTTCTTTTGTAAAGTGTAAGATGTCAGACTTGCCTCAAAAACATTGCATTGCCTTATGATTACTACCTACTACTACTACCTAAGGACTGCTCCTCCAGCAGCTCCATAGCCTGTTGAAATGAAGACCTGACTGACTGCAAGACTTCCTCTTCCCTGTCTCACTGGGCACAGAGTGGGTGGATACAGTCAGCAGCAGTCATAACAAGCATTTTTCAAAATGAGCTTCATCTGATGACAAGCTTGGACATATTGAATGCTCAACAGTGTTTTCAGGTCCAGGTCTCTCACAGTCCAACACAGACTTTGAATGTGTAGAGAAAGGAAATATGTTTTTTTGTTTTTTTTTTAAAGGTTTAGGAGATGGAGCAAACAAAACTCAGGGAAAGCTATGTTTTCGGCATCCTGCACAGACTGAGAAATATATGGCTTCCTCATGCTGCTACAAAAATTTTCACTTAATTCACCCCAAATCATTATGCTGTCACTTCAATTACAGCCTCACATATGGAATTATATGTCTTAATGGATGTGGTTAGTACAGTTATTACTTACCACAATGTGTCTATCAGCTTGCAAAGTTTCAACAATAAACTAATTTCCATTTATTGTCTGCTGCTGATGTAAGTACACCGTAACTTTCCATATCTGTGATGACTGCCAGCACCCGTCCAAACCACCCATCTGGTCTCACTGATACCTGAGGTTGCCATTTTGTCAGTCAGAAAAAAGTAAGAGCTATAGAAAGGTGACAACAGTTTCCCCTCCTAGTTTACCTCCCTGCACCACACAGAGTCTGACAAGCTGCTGAAAAATAGGACCGGGTTGCGTTTCACCCTCAAAAGAATGTGCAGGAGCTGTGAGTAACCCTGTGGTCTACTTCGGCATGTTTGGTCTGGCTCTTCTTAATATCATGTAGTGTGCCATTGAGGAGCAAGGGCATGAAGACCAAAGAGAGGTGCCGAGGGCGTTCCTACTTTGGACCAAAACTGAAGCCAAAACCTAATAGTAGCACTGTAATCAGTCTTCTCCCTAATATTAGCACCATGTTTTTTTTTTCTCCTGGGTGGTGGTTGATGTGTTTGGCTCAGTACATCCTCACTGACCTTAAAGTCAGTCCTGTGGCTTTATAAAGCACCTCTTGGCATCAGCTGGAGTCAGCACACTCATATAACACTATTTGTACCTTGTATTTGATGCTTTAAGGTATTACAGAAGATAATGATAACAGTAATTTTAAAAAGATCCAAATACTAATCATTTTCCTAAACGATTAGTGAATTGATCCATTATGCATCTCTGGCAGAAGTACAAAGACTTAGTTAATGTACCTGAGTGGACTATTTAAATATCTGTATTTATTTTTCTGACAACTTTCAACATTTACTACCTACATAGAAGATGGATCATCTTATTCAATAAACAAAAGGGCAAAGAGTCTGATTCTGTATACAAGCAAGCTGTCACACTATGTGGGCATATGTGTGTGTGTGTGTGTGTGTGTGTGTGTGTGTGTGTGTGTGTGTGTGTGTGTGTGTGTGTGTGTTCAGATATTTCCCTAAAACATTATTAGCGGAGCAGTAATGTAAAGATGGACCACGAGCATACATTTTATACCTATGAAGTTATTAAACCTAAGAATTACTCCTTTAATTAATGGTTTGTGGTAAAAGATTATTTTAAAAGTTCTGTTTAAGTGTATGGGAGCTGAGCCTTAGTTTTATAGTGGTTGTAGTTAACTTTGCACAGAAACTGCTTATACTTGTTACTTTTATACATTGAATATATTTCAGAACCTGTATGCTTTGATTTTTAAAGTAAGAGTAAATATGTTGTAACACTGCTTCTACTTTTACCCGGACCTGTACTCCTACTTGAGTAAGGAATGTGTGTACTTTTGCCACCTCTGCTCTCTGACATGTCATATGTATTAACTTCTTGGGCTTTTTTTGCCATATGGTTTTATCATTGAATTCCACGAAATCTTATGGAACTGGTTTGCATTTTATCAAAACCAGAGGGGCTAGAGTTAGCATCCTGAACCCAGCGCTCAGAAAGAGTCCGGTTTCACAGAGAAATAAACTATATGTCCCAAAAGGGCTTGACATTAACTTAAAGATAACTTGGTCAGTGTACTTCAAATCATATTCAGTATCACCCCCACTGGCTATTGTTGCACCTCCTATATGGTAGGGTTGCTTTCTAACATTGCACCTGTGCTGAATTTGCAGGAAAGTTCATATCCTCACCCCGAAGAGAAGAGAATGTCAATTAAACTGGAAGCCGATCTCTGGTCAATCAAGCCACCCAGTGTGCACTCTCACTGTGAATTAAAATTAAAATTGATATCCCCAGCAAGGCCAGTATTTTTTGTTCTGCCACTAAACGTCGTCGATTTATCATTCAACTTCCTAGGGTTTTGTGTAGGTACTTTTGGACCTCAGGTTCAGTGGGTTTGATGCTCAGCCAGGGACAATATCGAATCCTTGCCAAGAGGCCAAGCTGTGAACGGTTGTCTGAGAGTTACCGTAAATCCTTCTGCTCGCACCACTAAGAAGCTCAGAAAGCCACAGCCATGCTATTTGCCACCCCTGTGGTCCTTACAGGTAGCCACTGAGACTCCCCATATTGTGATCTCTATGTATAGGGGAGTAAAACATGAACAGAGCTGAATGGATAAAGGCATACCTTTTGCCCCTTATTTTACCAAGTGGATATGGTCTGTCAGTTTTCACTCTGTGTTGATGAATCTGGCACTTTATTGGATATGATCCTGATGATTAATGCTGTATTATTATAATGATTCCCCCTCTGATAAAACATGCAGATTTCAACCATTTCCTGACTCAGAGGGATATTTCTGGCACATTAAATGTTTGAATGTGATAAAAATGTATTGTAAAATTGTTCTAATGTCCAAGGTGTTTCAACATGAAACTACTAAAACTGCACTTAATATTATATTATATTTATTCAATTTAAACTCACACAAAGAAACACATAAAATGGAGTAATATTTGTTTTAACATAAAAGGTTCAGGTGATGTGTCACAACATTGTTCAGTATTGTATTGATGAAATAAACTGTGTTAAATCACCGCCACCATATCGACCCCATTTAATCAGAGAGCTCCATCTGATTAACCTTTTGGCTGACTCTGGTATATTTACGATATTGTCCATTAATTTCCATTGTCCCTGTTGAAATAAACAAATAATAATAATTTAAAAATATGAAGTAATCTATGATGGGTGAGTGTTAGGATCATCACATATACTGTAGATCATATCCCATTGACTATAAAGGCCAGAATGAACAAACCAAACACCAGCTGTAATTAGGCCATTTCACATCCTTTGTGTGTTTTGCATTTTTGGGACCACTTTAGGGGAAGGGGAGGTGAGGGGTCTTCACTGACTTGCAATCTGGAGCTTCATTGCCGTGTCATATTAAAGAAGCTCCATGGGCCCTTTCTTGTTATCTGTGGTTTGATTATAGCAATTTAAGTGGTGATTAGAAAGAATTGTTTAAAAAATCACTTCTGTGAATATGTTTCACTGATTTTGCAACAGCACTACAATAAAAACAATGAATTAGCATAGTGAAGGTAAATACGATAATTTTGCTAATTATATTCATATTTTCCAGACAGATAACGCTCAGTTAAAGGTGGCAAAGTCCAACACTGCCCCCACCAGGAGTTCCCAGCAGGGTTCTGGGATCACACATCAAGGTCTGTCACTAGCCCTCGACCCCTGCCCAGGCCCCTGTGACGGGAAGGGGTGAAGATTGAGTGGGCTGGAGGAGACAACACACATTAGCTGTGTGCAACTGCACAGTGAGTCCTTTCGGTCTTTGCCATGCTGTAGCTGACCGCAGGATTGCAGTGTTTACTTAAGAGCCGGTGCATAAGAGAAAGGTGGACCACCGGCAGTCGCCACCCGCCGGGCCCTGGCAGGACCTGGGGCTCATCTTTGTTGAAAATGGCTCTAAAACCTGCCACCTCCCACCGGGCCATTCTATATTTAGCAACAAACTGAAAAACCTCTTCATTCTTAAAAGGCTGTTTAGGTTTCCATTGAGAAGGGGGTTCAGAGGAGGACGGGTGGTGATGCTGCACTCCTGTGGCCGGAGGGGTGCGTCTCTTTGCACTGGACTCACCTGCACTTGACATTTATGTTTCAGCAGGTTACCTGGAATGGAAATAGTCCATCTCTGAAGGACATCCAAAAGACCAGGTCCAGGGAAATCTAATGGGAGACAAAAGCAAATCAAGAATATCATATGAAAATGCAATTTTCACGATCACATATAAACACTGACATGTTCTGATGTACTTCTGTTCTGTAGTACTGTAGTTGTACAAACTGTGTGAAGAGTTGCCACCATGCCTTGAAAAAGTCTTAACTCAGTCCGGATCAAAACCCTATAACTTATGAAATGTTCTTTCTTTATTTGTTAATTTGATGAGGACAGTGCATATTAATGAACACTCAATACAAATAAAAACATTACTTTGAGTAAATATGCCGGATTTAGCTGGTAGCTATTTTCCATGTTGTGGGTTTCAGTTCAGTGAAAATTAAGTAAATCAATCAATCAATCAATCAGATTTTATTTATATAGCACCAAATCATAACAAAAGTTATCTCATGACACTTTACATTTAGAGCTGGTCTAAACCATACTCTTAAGCCAATTTACAGAAACCCAACAGAATCCCTCAGGAGCAAACACTTGGTGAAAGAAGCATGTTTCTACATGTAATGCAAATAAGCAAAATGAACCATTTAATAAAAACAAGAATAACAAGAAAAGCACTTGGAGAGGCCAAACCTCCGCCAAGGCAGATCAGTGGTCCCCCCCCCCATTCACCACCAAAATTTAATCATTTCTTCCTTGTGCCAGTATTAATGTTTCCTGAAAATTTCATGAAAATCCATTCATAACTTTTTGAGTTATCTTGCTAACAAACAAACACACACGCACGCACACAAAGCAAAGTGATCACAATACCTCCTGGCAAAGGTAATTATTACTAAATCATAAAATGTCATCATGAATCATATCATTTCCATGTTGGAAATAGCATCCCCAGATAACAATAATAAAAAGTTTAAATGTTTTTTTTTTTTTATTGTAATTATTGTAATTGTATACTTTCAAATATCAAAATACATTTTTGAAGTGGCTATTGACACAGTACTGTGGCACGAAACATCAGTTTGTCTATTACCACAGAGTCAATCAGCGCCCTTGTTATATCATGTGTAGACAGGTAACTTGTCACATCCCAAAACATCATGTCCCAAAAAGTACCAAGGCAATCAGATAGCAAATAGATTGGACTAAAAGACAGTGGAGATTTAGCTCAGTAGGGAATGCTTCGAACTGTGATATGAAAGGCTGGGGTTAAAGTCCTGGCCTATGCAAGGGTCAAGGTAAACTTTTTTATCCACGAGGGGCAATTTGTTCTACAGCCAACACTTTCACACGGACAACAAACCAACAATAAATAATCCATTAAAAACAATAGCACCAACATTACAAAGAATTCTTCAACAGAACAATGGCTGCCGGAACCAAAGAATTCCTCATCCTGTTGGTCCTACATTTAGAAATACTGTATCTGCAACCTGATGGAAGCAACCTGAACACATCATAAAGGGGATGACTGGGATCATCCAGGACTGACTGAGCCTTCTTCAGAGTCCGCCTCTGGTACAACACAGTCAGGTCAGGGAGTGTGGTGCCAGCAATTTTGCTGCACACTTTAGTGATGCCCTCACAGTTTTCTACAGATCTGTAGAAAACAAATGCCAGCATTTGTTTTCTACAGATTTTCAAATGTGGGGGCACGGTGCCAAGGGCATCAGTAGGTAAATCCGACACTGATAAAAATCAGCCACTGGGACAAAGTTCAGAGTGCTGAATTCGGACCACAGCACTGAATACAATGAACTGACACAGATCTGAGACACAGCACACTACTGCATCTAACATGTAGCTCCGCCCACCTTCTCCAGTCTCAATCTCACTGACTGAACAGAGCAAAGAACACCATAAAAACAACATATAGAGCATTTAAAACAATAAATCCTATTCTGTGCTATATACTATCACCAATTTGTCATTTCTTCCATCAATTGCCACAGTACTGTGGTAGCAAAATGCACAAAAGAATGCACTGCAGTATATGCCATATATCACCACAGTACTGTGGCAACAAGAGGCTAATGAGTTCATGTAACAGTATCCATGACTGGCTGTAGTACAAATGGCAGTACATTTGATTGGCTCTGTGGCAATAGATAAACCGATATTTCGTGCCACAGTACTGTGGCAGTAGCGATTGCCATATTTTTTACAGCTCCAGACCAATTTGTTTTTTTCTAAAATGGCTATATAGATTGTAAACGTTGCTGATCCTTGTCCTAAACCAAAGAATAGGTGGATTTCCAGTTTCTTCTGAAATTACATACATGCCCAAAATACCATTAAGGGCTTTACAAAATAGCCTACTATAAAACTGTTACATTTAGGCTGTGAGAATGCCAAAAGTATGGCCTGGTTAGGTTTAGGCACAAAATCAGCTTGGTTTGGTTAGAACAAGATCAGGTGAGTAGGTCTAAAATAAGAAACTTACGTAAACACAGTATTTACCTTCAGTTTGAGACAGAACACAAACACTGGTCTCCTGTGTTTAAGTCAGTAGAGTTTGTTATTCCACCATATAACCACCTCCTTCTAAGGTCTGTCCCTACTTAACATCATCCGCCCAATGGCACTTTTCTTTTACATTATTATTCATGTAAATAAGCAGAGATTGTCAAGTGAAAGCAAAAGTAAATGCCACTTGTTTTAAGCCCCTTCAAGTAGCAACGAGTATTGAATTTTTCTGGTGATGC
This sequence comes from Sphaeramia orbicularis, assembly GCF_902148855.1. NCBI lineage: Eukaryota > Metazoa > Chordata > Actinopteri > Kurtiformes > Apogonidae > Sphaeramia > Sphaeramia orbicularis. Next base: position 48,528,465 of record NC_043962.1, read on the forward strand.
TTTCACACAAATTAAGTTGTTGTCAGTGATGTGATTTATTTACCTCTAAAATGTGCATGTGTCTGAATGTAGATGTTTTATTAATGAAAACTTGCTGACTGTGCCTTTTTCTGTTTGTATGCTGTTCTCCTCTTCCCCAACGTCTCATTGAACTTGGCAGTAGGGCAAATCCAGCACAGGACATGCATATTACATGTTTTCATTTGCCCTTATATATGCCTGAATAGTGAAACAATCCCTCTTTTCATGCCCATGGTTTCATTCAGTGGGTGGCGAGAGCACCAGTATGATTGGAGATGAGGGAGCTGGGTGATTTTTTCCAAGGTGAGCACCTCATGGGAGATGACTGTTCGCTGCCATTAGTTTAAGTGCAGGAGTGTCAGTTAACCCGACACTGGCACCAGGAATACTTAATGCCAGATGGAGGGAGCTGTCCTTGAAGTCTTAACAAGCAGGCATAGAGAAACAAGCCTTTATTCAGTGTGAGAGAACATAGAAAAAATTGATAACTTAGCAAGGTTACCACAAAGTGTACGTTAAATCCCACATAGGAAAGGGAGGGATAAAGGGTACTGAAGGGGGTGGGGAGGGGCAAAAGTCCAAAGTGGATAAAAACACAGTTTAGATGTTGCTGACTGTAATTTTTTATTGCGTTCAAAATATTCAGGAATATAAAACAAAGCAGTGGTTGTCACGCTAAAGGGTCCAGCTGCTTAAGAGGTGTCAAATTATTGTACCTCAGCTGGATACATTGGTGTTGGAATCCAGGGGGTGAGGAAAGAGCCAAACACTGCAGACTTTGGCACATTTGTCCTTCACCGCTGGCACGGATGAGCCACGCTGTGAGGCTTCAGAGCATTGATAGGCCCCTGGTGTTTTACTACCCAAAACTATGAGCTGCTACAAGAGCAGAACCATCAAGACTACCTCCTGGAAAGACAGTAAACACAACGACAAGTGCTTTTTCCACATGGTGCCCCTCATAGTCCACTGACAAAATAAAGTCTGGCCAAAAGCAGTCAATTCAAAGCAACAAGACAGTACGAGGCCAAAAAGTGTCAGCTTTCAGAATTGAATAAATAATGTAAGATCATATCAGTTTAGGTACTTGGTTTTTGGAGATGTGTACTGGCTGCAGTAGAGCTGAGAGCTATTCCTTAAAATAACTTGACACCAGAAAGACCCTAAAGCGACCAGTAAGGAAATTACAAACACATTCATGTCAGGCTATGGAAGCACCTCACACACAGGTCCCCAAAGAGGTCTTTTGTTGTCAGCTGTGATAAAATCCACTCTCTCTTCTTTTTTGGTATTTAATTGAAAATTGAGCTTGAGTCCTGCCAACAATTGCAATAAAATGCTGAATGCACTAAGCTGCTGGCACGTCTCTCAATCTGGCTCTCTGAGGTACAAGTGCTGCTGAGTCTCTGTTGATTCTCTACTTCTCATTCATTAGGTACATTTAATGCTGACACTCCCAAATGGTGACTCGCTTGAGTGAAGGGCCGGTGAGCTCAGAGCCCAGGCATCCGGGAAGGAGAGGAAGCAGTTGAGGGGCATGGCGGTGTCACAACCGACACATCACAGGAGGCTTTTGAGAAGGCTTTGGCTCTTCTCATACTGGTCCAGTACCAGTGCTCAGCCATGCGGACAGAAAAACTAAGCAGAGGCAGGCCTGTTGAGAGCATCAGCCAAGTTAAGCACGGAAATATTTCTTTCCTGTTAACTCAAAAGTATGGCAGTCACCTGTGTAAGGTTGCCCTCTCTGTTCATCGTGAGACACCGGCTATTTGGTTAAGTTGTTTGAGGCCTTAATGCTGATGAGCCATGAGGAAAGCCAAGTATGTTTTCTGAAATCTTACAAATTTGATGAGATGTTTTTATTTCATACCACACTACATTAAACAGAGAGAAATCACTTGGCTGTAAAATACGTCCTTTAATTGTTAAAGTATTGAGAGACAGTGAATTTCTGAGGCTCATGTTGTGGGTCTTTTCATGGGAACTTCGGATAAATTCTTTGTTTTGGCAGAGAATGAGATTGTGCTTGGCACTCAGTAACTGACAGGCAGTAGCTAAGTCCATTTGCCTAATTATATACTTGAGTACAGTTTTAAGATATTTGTATTTTTGTCTATTCAATGTTACTCTGTATTTGTATTCAAGGCCATGTCATTGTTCACTTCAACAAACAACATTTATCTGTTGGTTTAAGTACCAAATGGTTCAGGTAAGAGAGCAGGTTTGATTCTGACATTGGTGGGGACACAAAAGTGCTCCAAAGCAGCACTCCTGAAAGTTGATGGGTTTTTTTGCATTTGCGATCATAATTTCCCATCATGTAGAGCTGATCAAACAGGCAAACAATCATAGTCAGTCAGTTCTAGCCATTTTGGTACCCTAGGCGAGATATGAATTTGGTGCAACCCCCCCCCCCTTAAAAAACACACACATGCACACAAACACACACACACACACATATGGGCGGGAGGGGGGGGGCACAAAGAGGAGATACATGAAGCATGAGAGGAGATGCACAAAGCAGCCAGCAGTAAACCACATAGAAACATATATCAAACAGCCAACTACCAGTAAACCATATAGAAACATTAATAAATCAGAAACATTTTTAAACCAGCCAACTAGCAGTAAACCACACAGAAACATATATAATATCATAGGTAGTACAGAGGACCCAAAAGCAGAAACACCAGTTAAAGGTTTTGAACAGTTTATTAACCAACAGGCTAATAACAGACAGGGAACAGGCAGTAGGAGAGTCGGGGGCAGGCGGTAGGTCAGAAGCCAGGGAATCCTCTCTTGAACCAGGGGCTCGTTTCTGCACTAGTTCATTAAGTCGTTAAGCCCACCACAACACAAAATGCGTCTATTTAATGCATTTTGCGCTATCCCATTTCTGGGCTTGCTCTTTGTTCATTAACAACTAGCGCAACGCAAAATGCGTTCATTCGTTAGTTTGTTAACCCCAACGCAACGCAAAATACACTGTCCCATTTCTGGGCTAGTTCATTAAAAGTGTGCACTCGCCCAGTTCCTCGTTAAAGGGCTGATGTTAACGCGGACCTCGGAGGTCCGCGTTAGAAGGAGGATGTATTCTTGTAGCTTCATTTCACTTCGTTTCTGTCATGTATTTCCTTTGAAATATTATTTACATTTGTAGAAGAAGATTTTTAACACAAGTCTGATAACATCTTTAATGATATCAGATTTTTCCCATGGACATTTTGCGCCGACAAAAACGAATTTACCGAGTGAGGACTGATCCACTCACTGAATTTTATTTTCTATGGATTTATGGATAACTAGAAAAGCACTCAGAGAGCACAGACCTCCGCCAAGGCCAGTGCCCCCCCCATCACCACCAAAATGTTATCATTTGTTCCTTGTGCCAGTATCAACATTTCCTGAAATTTTCATCCAAATCCATCCATAACTTTTTGAGTTATCTTGCACATGGACAGACAGACAGACAGACCAACGCTGGCAAAAACATAACCTCCTTGGCGGAGGCACATATAGATTAGTTCAGGACAAAGTGTGTGTGGCTTTGAGAGATGAATGAATGAATGAATGAATGAATGAATGAATGAGAACCGTATGGGACCAGAACCAGTGAACTGGTGACACACACACCAGCAGGGGTGTGTGTGTCTGTGCGCGTGCCTAATGAGATATGAGCGCGTGGATGAGAAAAACGGAACAGAGTTCTGTTTTTCTATACAATCTGTTTGTCCTGTTCGGCGTGGTAATGACCAACACTGACCATTTAGAGTTCTGTTTATAAAGTCACCAGTGCAGAATAACTGGGGTCATCCTTAGACGCACGATATATATGTGTAACTAATTTAGTTCAGTTCAGAGTGTGTGTGTGTGTGTGTGTGGGGGGGGGGGGGGGGGGGGGGGGGGGGAGGCAGCTGAGGGGGTCCATCTATAGTCAGATGAGGGTGAGGAGGTCCGTCCAGACAGGTGAGGGTAAGGGAGGAGGTCACAGATCCGGGCTCACAGATATCCTCTAATACTTCTTCATTCTAATTATAATGCTGTCAGATCAGATGACTGGAAACAGTGGGAGCAAAGGCGTTCATTCTGGGTTAAATAGTGAACACACCTGTTTAGCGCACCCTTCAACGTAAATAGTGAGCAAACGATGGCTTAATGAATGAAACGAGCGCAGAAACGGAATTTGGGTTCGTTAAGCCTCTGCGTTCGCCGAACCATCGTTCGCTCTCTATTTGTGCTGAAGGGCGCACAAACGGCTGCGTTCACTATTTAACCCAGAAACGTACCCCAGGTGGGCACAGGTTGAAGACGTGGTCGTGGGCAGAAGGCGGTTCGACATTCAGGGTTCAGGCAGAGAGGCGAGGTGAAACAAAGGCAGGTCGTTACCAGGGGACGAGAACAGGCAGGCAGGGTCAGGTAAACGAGCAGGGTCGAATCCAGGTGGCAGGCAGAACGGGTCAGGACAGGCTGGGTAAGGATCTGAGAACAGGCTTAGAGAATAATGCTGAAGAGACACATGAAGTGAACAATCTGGCAAAGAGGCTAGGCCAGATACCAGGTATATATACGCCCCCGCCTAATGAGCCGTGGCTGCGACCACAGGTGGAGAGGGTTAGGCAGATTAGCGGGAGCGGGAACAGAGAATGAGGAGGTGTGGTCAAGGAAGAGAGAGGAAAAAAGAGAGCAGAGTAGATAGGGATGTGACATATAAACCACATAGAAGCATATAGAAACCAGCTAACCAGCAGTAAACCATATAGAAACATATAGAAACCACATAGAAACATTTATAAACCAGCCAACCAGCAGTAAACCATATAGAAACATATAGAAACCATATAGAAACCAAATAGAAACATATATAAACCAGCCAACCAGCAGTAAACCACATAGAAACATATATAAACCACATAGAAACATATATAAACCAGCCAACCAGCAATAAACCACATAGAAACATATATAAACCAAACAGAAACATATGTAACCCAGTCAACCAGCAGTAAACCATATAGAAACATATATAAACCACATAGAAACACTTTTAAACCAGCCAACCAGCAGTAAACCATATAGAAACATATAGAAACCATATAGAAACATATAGAAACTAAATAGAAACATATGTAAACCAGCCAACCAGCAGTAAACCACATAGAAACATATATAAACCACATAGAAACATATATAAACCAGCCAACCAGCAGTAAACCACATAGAGACATTCAAGTACTTGTTAATACCTTTAAAATGATGTATTATTCATGTCTCTAGCTTAAATACTTTTTGAATTAGAGTATAACTTGTAGTCGGGCCATCCCTACATAACCGCGTGACTTGACCCATATATAAACCAAATAGAAACATATATAACCCAGCCAACCAGCAGTAAACCACATAGAAACATATATAAACCAAATAGAAACATATATAACCCAGCCAACCAGCAGTAAACCAGATAGAAACACATATAAACCACATAGAAACATATAAAAACCACATAGAAACATATATAAACCATATATAAACATGTATAGACCAGTTCAGCAGCAGTAAACAGACATCTTAGCAGATATCTCATATCTTAATCATCTACAGTTCCATTATTAGCCAACTTTGCTTCATTTCAGTTCAGCTAGCTGTTCCTAGCAACATAAAACATTTTTTAACATTAGAAAAGGTTACATACCTCTATAATTGGATTGTTTTTCTGCCTCCTCTTATAAACTGTGGTGCTAAGGCCTTGGAAGGCCTTTTCATGGTGATAAACTCTCCAACCTTTACCTGGATGCTAGTTCTACACCTGTCTGATGCTGTCATGCAGCTCCACTCTGTCTCTGTCACTCACACACAGGCAGTAAGCACTGGTCTGGGAGAGTTCACCTGAGAAATTACAGGGGGGTTGTTGTTTTGGGGTTTTTTTTTCCTCTCATTTCTTTATTTTTAAGACAATTAATGAGAAATTATCATGTTATCAGTTATCAGCCTATGCCATGAACCCGCCAAGCAGCATGTACACACATACGCACGCACGCATGCAAACAGACACATGTACAAATGTTTAATGTAAATGACACCTCTGATATTAAAATCCGTCTAGCTGATGTGACCCAGGCAGAACAATTGCAAAGATGTTGACAACTTACGCAAAGCGGTTGGAGATACGAACTGCCTACCGTCCGTTCCAACTTTTTTTTTCCTGTCCTGTCCAACGAGCAGGAAACTGTAGCTTTTACAAGTAGATGGTGTAACAGTGGGGACAGCCAATCACATGTACGATAGCAAAACCGCAGAGCCAATCGGAGAGTGATAATTAGGTTAGAGGCAGAGCTTCTAGCAGAGAATGACTATTAACCCTTTGTGTGCCATAGTCATTGACTAAACACTATGGACAGCAGTTGTATTGGTAGGGACAAAACAGTAGTGTCTGGATATTGGTAGGAACGTGTCCGTAGAGTCCCTACGCAATTCTGCGCCCCTGGGTTCAGGAAATAAGACCTTCATTATTACTTTATTTATTTACTCTATAAACTGTTACATACATTTATCCATAACAATACATCATAATCTAACTGAAGACTTATACTGCAAACTAACATGTAACTGAATTTGTACATTTAGTTGTAATAAATATAGTGGAGCAAACAGGAAATATTTCCCTCTGAAATGTAGTGGAGTATAAAGTATAAAGCATCAGAGGAGGGGATACAATAACTCAGAACTGTACTGTACAGGACAGTAAGCACAGTTCTTCAGTAAATGTAGTTAACTTTGCAGATAAAGATTTTTCATACAACGTATACGGCAGGAGACTAACTAACTAACTAACTAACTAACTGACTAAATAAATAAATAAATATATATATATATATATATATATATATATATATATATATATATATATATATATATATATATATGGATGAACCTGACAATGTTTCACGATGCTGTGGCAAGTTGGAACCAGTAGAGAGCAGCAGAGTCACATCTGAGGAAATTTCAACAATGATCAGTATTTACAGCTGTCAATCATATTCGTACACCCCCCCCCCCCCCCCAACTGTCTGAAAACCTGTGTGATTAGCCAAAATCTGCCACAGTCCACAGAAGTGGGCAGAATTCTCATTTTGTCTCAGACTTCTTAAATTACAATATAATGAAAGGTTATTATAGAATTTTGCCCAATAACACAAAAAAATTAATGCAGCTTTAATGAGTCAGTAACAGTTCATCAGCTTTATAATATAATATGGAAATACTTGCCTTTAACAATAGTGATTCTGCCTCAAATATGAGGACTTTGACTTTCAGCACTTTGGCTTACAACTCATACAATGTATGTGATTTTACTGATGCAAAAAATGTAAAATGCAGGTGCCATAATATTTCTGGAAGTCGCATATCCAGAAAAGTTGGAACAGTGTTCCTCACTGGCAACACACTGCTCGTCTATGCAGAGTGGGTTGTAAAGCATATAAATATGTAGTAGAGGTCAATAGTAGCCGCTGCTACAGAGCCTAACTGATCAAATTTGTGTTGATCCCTTCATGTCAGTGCATTACATGCAGAGGAGACGAATGGGCAGCGTTAAATTTTCCTACAGACCATTCAACATGCCATCGTTCTGTGGCAATTCAATAGAAATTCTTCATTCACTACATGGAAATTCACACACAGTAATGTTTACCCTAAGTTCAGTGAGGACATGAGCAAGTGTGGCTCTGTATTCAATGGCCAAATAAAACGGGAAAAGCCCAAATCATAATAGTAATACAAATACATGGAGGAGGACTTATGATACAAATAGGCCAGTGGCCAAATGGGCATCAACAAGGGCCAAAGAGGGAGTCTCATTTTTCCTTTTGACAGAAATGTCTATAACTAAGTGTGTGTCCTTTACGCAGAGTTTGGATTGTCAGCAGATGAAAATAAACTGTGCGAGCGCTGCTAGATGGCTGTTCTTTGGCCAGGACACACAACTTCTGTTAAAATACACTGCTCCCGCTGCCCGCATCCTTCTCTCCACTTTGGACAGGAAACTGTAAAGGGCATGATCTTAATTAATGTGGCACTGGGCAATAACTTCCTCAGAGGATTAAAAATTGTAGCTATAGATTAGAGATGGAAAACTGCCCTTTTTTTCCCCTCTTGCCTGCTTTCTGAGATTCATGAATGTGCATTTTGTCTAACATTTCAAAATACATTCAGCTGAATTTTTGGCCATTACATAAATATGGACCAGGTAACAGATGAATAGGCACAAGGAAACAGGACTGTGATCATACAGTGTGTTGAAATTTCATAAGTTTGATTAATTTCACAAGAACCTATTTTGTTGTGTCAGTGCAATTGGATCAGACATTCTCTGGGTGGTAAAGGTTGACTTTTCCTAAGCTACTGCTGTGGTTGGCTCAAGTGGGACTTAGAAATGCTTAAAATCCAAGACAAACTCAACCAAGTAGTCTGTGTTCAACATTTTTTAAGTGATCAGGGAATCCACTTTTAGAACATGTCTATTTGTGTTGAGCTTCCTCTAAACACTGTCTATTATTTATGCTTTCTTGTCATAAAATTCTTGTAGTTGGTTTAGATACATTCACACAGTCTTTTACATTCTCATAATTGTATTTATTCTTGTTCCTGCCTGATGTTTCATTTGTACCCTCGATTTATTGTACAATCATCTGTCAAAACCTGTTGTCAATTATACTGCCTGGTCGACATCAGGTGGAGCAATTCCATATTAAATGAACTAATTCTGAAAATGTGAATGTTGACGATTAAAGAGTGGGCTTTGATCATTTTTCAGAGGCCATGACTGTTATTCTTAAAGAGGCACTTTCTATGATTCTTGGCACATGCCTTATTTTCTGTATAAATTACATACAAAGAAAGCTTAAGAGGTGTTTCTCAAGGGCTCAATTTTTTTACGCTTACACTCCATTGGCAAATCCACTATGGAAAAGCTGAACTATACTTCAAGTGCTCTATTTAGTGTGGTTTGGAGCTGAGGTAGGGATCAATTGCTTGCTTTCTGCAGCAGCATCCCAGAAAGCCCCAGAGAGACAGGTCTGAAGGACAGGTGGGGAGCTAAACTGCCACCTCAAACCGCTGTCCCCATGGCAAGAGGTGGGCCTCACCACAGAGCAGAGGCCAGCAGAGCCCAGCAGAGACCTGAGGCAGGCAGGCAGTGGTCAAACTCTGCCATGTCTGTGGGGGTCAGAAAACAGAAAATTCACTGGTATCAAGTGGACAGTTTTTTGCTGCACATGCACTAAGTTCCTATGAAAATGTCATGTACATCATGCAAGAACTACATACACAACAGATGATATACAGTTCAATTATGTTACTTACATTAATTATTACAACTAAAAACAACACTTAAAGGACTTTCCATATAGATTATAGTGCTCTGCACTCAAATCATTCTGGACAATGCCTAAGCCATGTAAAATACATACAGAGAGCATCAAAACGAAGATGATTTTCCCCAGGCTTGTTGGACAGTTGCTGGTCTCTGTTGGATTTCTTTAGCAAGTTTTGTAGTGTATTTTTTTAATCCGCTGTAGCTTTTCCAAATGTTTGTACACATATATGTTATTAATGGTCTGAAATTATAATATCAAAATTTATTTACATTTCAAAATCAGAAATGTTTTATTAAATGTTTACATCAACTATTCCCTGGTGGAGCAGATACAAGCTCCATCCTAATAAACTGCATACCAGTATTGCATAGAAAAAGAATAGCAATGACAATAAAGGCATTAACAAAAAGAGCCATCTCTCCCATGGCACCAAATCCAGAACCAAAGCAAAGGATAAAGATGTAAGACAATAAACAAACCAATAGAGAGAGAGAGAATAAATAAGAGTAAAGATGCATCTGTTCCCATTGAGTCACGTGTTTGCTTAATTGTCAAGGGTAGAGTTAGAATCGATCTCATCATACAATGTTTGGGTGTTACAAAAGAAAGTCAGAGAGGGTTTTTGGGATTTCTTCTCAGAACCATTAACTGTAAAGCGTGTCGTTTCCCAAATGGGACCAGATGCCACTGACAAAGTGTGTGCAGGGAATCCTTTCATATGCACACCTAGCTAAGAGTGAAACAAAGGTGACCACGATGTTCAGCAGCTGGTAGATAATGGTAGATTAAATATTTTTAATGAAAAATGTACAATTTTATTGTAGGACCCTCAGTCTCTCACCTGAGTGCCTTTCCTATTACCTTTGGGAAAACACTAATAGTGTAAAATTATGTAATGATGAAAGCAGTTTATAGTCAAACAACATAAGACCCCCCAAAACTACATAACCACCATCTGCTTACATTACAGTTGATTTCTGCACCTGATACTTTGTTCCTCTCAACTTAACCCTCCTGTTCTCATTGGTTAACACTTTGGGACGAGTGGCAGAAAAAGCCCTATCCAGTGTGAAATTTGAACATTTGGCTGTCAAAATTTTAGCTTTTTAACAAAATTAATTGGATGTATTTTATTTTTGAGATCTCCCCATCAACTGCTATAGTTATTTGAAATTATATAAATGTTGAAGGGCTGTTAAATGGAATCTACAGAGAACTCACAGGATGTCCGAGTTTCTCTAAATCTTTTCTGACTTTCTCTTGAATTATGTGGCTGCTGCTGCCCTCTTCTGTTAAAAACTGCATTTCACATAAATCGCTTAACATCGTTCACTGAAGAATTATGTAACCCATAACCTTTAACTATACAGTAGATACTTTCACTGACCACAGATGATTGTTAAGCCTTAAATGCGAGGTGACTTTGCAAAACAAAAGTCATGAATTGCTCTGCAGAAATGGCAGCCGCATAGCCATTAAGCTGCCTGTAGCATTGTTCGCTTATCACGTATTACGACTCGATTTGAGAACGTGAAACTCCGGTTTGTATGCACATTAAAAATTATACTGTCGAAAGCGTGTCTAGTGTGACACAATGGTTTAAATGTTATCTGCAAGTTTTAAGTAAAGTCGTTGTCTAAAACACAGCCTTCTTGCAGCTCATTTCTTTGTGGCTGTGGCCTGTGACTGTTCCATTCATAGCCAGCCAATCAGAGGCGACCTTACTGAGGTCTTCTGTACAATAGAGATGCTGCTTCTTTATTGGCCCTGTTTCGACCGCGGACAGACAGAAGCAAGTGGACCGGTTTAATGCTAAGCTAACTCAGTCAATTTACAAGCGGGTAATTTTGATTTTTGCTTTGGTTTCCTCCTCAACCCACGCGCGGATCTACTTTCGAAAATTCATATCTACATGTAAATATTCTAGCTGGTAGGCTAACAAGCGGAACCTGCCGTTTATTTTGGTAAACCGCTTCTGTGCTGCTAGCAGAATCAGCAGCGGTAGGCGCCAGTCCTGTTTGACAACAGCGTTATTTGGTCACGTTCTTGGTGTTGTTGTTTGTAGCTGCTCAGTGAACGAGCTAATTCCCGTTAGCTGCAACCGGGAAAGCAAGAAAACTCCCGCTAACGATATAAGAGAAGTCCATCATGGCAGAATTCCTCGAAGACCCGTCGGTTCTCACGAAAGATGAGCTGAGAGATGAGCTTAGAGCAAACAATGTGCGACTTCCCAGCGGCGTGCATAAGAAAGAGGTGTACGTTCAACTGTATCTCAAAAACTTAACCATATTGAACAACAAGAAAAGTCCACCCGCGGACACCTTTTCCAGCGACGAAGAGTTGCCTGCACCTGTGGTTTCCAACAAAAGTCGGTCTGGCAGAGTAAGTTATTTTAATATTCATTTTCATCTCTGATCGTTTGTGTGCTGTGATAATCTGCACTAAGACATCAATCACCCAACGACTTAATCGGCTTGTTTCGGTCAACACTGTGACTACTTTTCTGCAGAAAGCTACAAAAAAGACAGACAAGCCTCGCACAGAAGAAGTGGAGGTGACAGATCTCACTGACGAAGATTTAAAACAGCAGCTGGCAAAACACGGTGTGGAATCAGGACCCATTGTGGGTAAGTGACTGGAGGTTCCTAGAACAACTTCAGAGCATTTGTAAGTTGATGTTATAGTTTAAAATGCAAATTTGGGATTTATGTTACGTATTATGTTTTACAGTACAGCAAACTGTCATTTTCAAGTTTTAGGGATATTATTTCAAATTGTGGATGATAAAAAAGCTGGTCACAATGTAATTTTCATATCATGACAGTTACCCTTGTAGATTAGCAGATTCTGATTACTTTTTTGTGACAAAAGTTGTAATTGCTGTGATATTTCATTTTTGTCTTTAGTTTGTGTAGTCAAACAAAACAAAATTGTTTCAAGTTTTTGTTGTTTCACTCATGTATAATCTGATGATTTATGGAGTATTTTAATTATTTTGAATATTCTTTGTCTAGAATTGCACAAAGTTATGAAGCGTTTGTTATGTCGTGGCAATAAAAAAATGTTCATTCCACGCATAAATGTTTTAATATTATCCAATTGTTTCAGTATTGTACAATTTTTCTGCAATATATTTGATCATGTCCCCTCCTGCTTCCTTACCAGACTGTCTGTAAACCAGTACTATGGTACTTACACTCAAATCTTTGCTCTCCTGATAATGTATTTTTAAACATTAAAGACTTAAGACTTGTCTTAAATGTACAAAATACATTTTTTTTTTTAAATTTTTAAATGTTTTTTTTTAATTAATAAAAATAGTGTTCTTATTGCTGAATTGCAATTGCAGGTTTTATATTTTATTCATTTTTCTGCTCTCCATTCAGCCTCAACTCGAAAGGTGTATGAGAAGAAGCTGCAGAAGCTTTTGGATCAGCCTCCAGTTGAGCCTGAAGCTCCTACAGACGTAACAGTTCTCCCAAAGGCTGACAGTAACCAGAATGGAAACACAAACTCTGACCAGTACAGTGACAAAGAAGATGGTGAGCTCCCACCTCACACCATTCAAATTTTACTCCACAAGACAAATTCATGTGGCGTGGATTGCTTGTTTTATTGAGTAACATGGTCAATTTAACTAGTAAAACCTGTAATGATGGCAGCTTTTATCTCGCATTACTGTTTTTAAATGTACCAGAGGAGATTACGGCCCCTGAACCTGAGGCAGTTCCTGTAGTGGAGAAGCCTGTGCGAAGTGGAGGGAAAGCTCCCGTCACTGTCAGAACGAGCAGCAGACGACAAGCAAAGGTGAGGCTCATGTTGCCATTTCATATTCGACTAAAACATACTGTGTAAATATTCAGTTTATGGTAAGACATTTTCTGTTTCTCTGACAGGTGGTTGAAGAAGTGGTTGTTACCGAAGAGAGTCCCAAGAAAAAGACAGCGGAGAGTGTTGTTGAAGATATTCTTGCCAATGAAATAAGCACACCAACAGGCATCAGGTAATGATCCAACTGATCCAAACTTTTCTGTTGTGGTATGCTATTTATTTAGATATCTCTATGGAGTGGTTATATTGCTGCTATTCAAGTACACATAGTTATAAACATATTAACGTAGTACATAAGATGCATTGCAAGTTGTAAAGGTTCTAACATGTACTTTAAAGTCTAAAAATTCAATCAGCTGTATTTTAGGCATTAAAATGAGTTAAAACATCTAAATTACGAACTGATTTTGTACAGCTTCCAAGCTCAACATGACATCCTCAAATGTTTTGTTTGGTCACAATCTAAAGATATCCAGTTCAATTAATAGAAGAGGAAAAGAACCCAAAAACATTAACAATAGAATTTGAGTATTTTTTTTATTTTTTATTTTTTTTTACATTTTTTGTTTTCTGTAAAATTTACTCACACCAGTTAAAAGCGATCAAAATAGATGTTAATTAATTTAGTTATCAATGAACCCTTGCAACTTATGTAATAAATCTTTTAGAAAATTACATTTACTTCAAGTCTCTATCAGTGTGTTTTGGGAATGGCTTATATTGATCATGCTGAAACAAAACTACAAAACCTAAATTAGTTGTAATACAAAACAATATTATTGGTCAGAACTTAATGGAACACACAGTCTATGTCACAGTTTGTATGTCAGTGTGGTGTCACTTCATTAAAAAAAACTACAACTTCATTAAATCTTTTTCTTCTAATGTTACTTTCATCTAGTATGGGTAAATAAAAGTTTGATGGGAGCTGAGTCAATGAAAAGTATAAGGAGTGAATAATATTAAACAAGTCAATGAAATGTAAAAACACCTGAAAATGCCTGGCATTGCCTCGTACTGATCTGTATTCACTTTGGGAGCCTCAATACAACATGCTCAACACTCAAGAAGTTGTTTTAAAATTGATCTTAAGAAGTCTTAAATTAAACCTACAGAATGGATTGATTCTCAATAAGTTTTAAAGTCCCTGTGAAACAGTTGGAGGAATTTGTGCTCCCATAGACATATATCTACAGATGGAAATGGGTGTTTTAGCCAGAGGAATACCTATAAATCAACCCTTTTGTCATAGTTGAACAAGCTACTGGTATGTAAGTGACGTGCAGCCCAAGATGCATGATGGAAAAATATTTAAAGATTGAATTTCATCTCATGGGAACTTGAAGATAGGAACACTGAGTTGATGCTGTTGACTGTCTTTTCAGTGCAACTTGCAGGCGTCCAATTCGAGGGGCAGCTGGTCGACCAGTAAAACCAGGCGATTACTGGCTGGATGAGTCCCGCGTGCAGCGCACCATCCACACCGAAAGCCGCACCTACTCAGAGTCTTTTACCAGAGGAGGCAGTGTCACAGTTTCTTCAAGCAAAGCGCCAGCCCGACGAGGTTTCCTGTCTGTCCTACTCAAGCTCCTGCTGCTCATTGCTGTGGTTGCTGGTCTGTACTATGCCTACCAGAATCTGGATGCCAGTCACATCAACACCCTGAAAGGTCTCCTGGACGGTGTGGTCGTCCCTCTGCAGGGCGTTGTTGAAAACGCAGCCACCTACCTGGGTATCAGCGGTGATGGTGCCACACAGAGTACCGACAAGTAAAGACCCTCAGCAGTCCCTCGCCATACCCATGCCGCCTCCCCTCCACCTGCCACAGCACATCACAACCCACGCACCAAACTGGGCTCACCTCCTCTTCCTTTTTCCTACATGTGTGGACAAAGGACACAGTTTTAATTGGAATCGATTAACTTTTTTCCTCTCTGGGTTTGTGCTCTCCTCTGACCACTAGAGGGAGCTATACTCAAACAGTAGCTTCTGGATAATGCTGTTTTGTGGCAGTCAGAAGAGACTAATTTTAATGTTGATTTTAATCTGTGAATTGTTTGTGTCTTTGTGTATTTAACCCGTGTATGTAGAAAAGAGTACAGAATGGAGAGGCCAGGTTATCCATGCATGGTTGTAGTTTTTAAAGGTCATACTGTAGTTCTTAATGCTCTGTGCCAGGTTTTTTCTGATGGTGGAGTGCCTGGACAATGTTAGCACTTAGTGCCCTCCCATTTTGAAGCACAAAGCTACACTACTACTAATACCATATTATCTTCATGTCTTTCTATATGGTTTTCATAATTTGCTCTGTAGTTAGAGATTTAGCTAGAGATCATTTCTATGGTGCTCAGGTCAATTCAGCTCAAACCTTTTCATGTGGTCTGTGCTGGGAGGACACACATGGTGCGGTCAGGTCACAACACTGCATGAGGAAAACCAACCCTCATTCAATCTCCAATAAAAGATTCTTTTTAGTCAATCACAGTATTCGAGGTTCTGAAGTTACACCTCGGGTCACCTTTTCATTGTGTTGTAATCATGACTTCTGGAGTCGTCAGATTGAAATAGAAGACTTAATGTTTGTTTGTTTGTTTTGTTTGTTTTTTTTAAAGCATCTTTTTACAACATCCTCAAAGTTTCACATGCAGGATATGGAAAAATCAAATGAAACTGCTTTTTATATGATCATTTGACTGTCCCTGCTTCAGGAAACTGCAGCATACTGTCATACATCATTACTAATTTTCCAGGCCTGCCTGTGTGCCCATTTGAGTTTACATGCTTTGGGTTTTAGTGCTTTGTTGTGCTTTTTTCCATTTTTGTTTCTGTTAGATTTCTGATCCTTCAGTCCTTGATGTATGTGCAGGACTGGCTCATGCAGGGCACCCACATAGCCCACCTCACTGACACAGCAGACCTGCAAACACACATGGAGAAAGCGGATTCATTGGGATGCTTAACCTGTTTGCTTGTTTTTATCTGCCTGTTTAAATTGCCACAAATTTACTGTAAAGGGTTTGTTTGACCACTGGGATGACTCGCTGCATTGGTTTTTCTGGAAGTGATTGGGGGGGTGGGGGGGGATTCCTTGGGTGTCTTGTTTCTATTTTGATATTTTTCTAAAGTAGCGTGTTGAGCTTTTTATAGCACATTTTAAGGTAACAGTTGAAAGCAATATGTAATCCATTCAGATGGGACTGTATCCTAACCAGAACTTTCATGATTTAACACAATTGATTTCTCATCAGGCAGCTCTCCCACAGTGAACAGAAGGACAGGGGTTATGTGGGTAAGGATTCTGAATCTGTTTATTTATGATAATGTAGGCAGTGTATCATAAAATAAACTTGATTGTTACCAGATCCTTCATTGTTTTCTGTTACCCTGTCTTGGCATCTCAATGGTTTTATTCAGGGTGTCTGTAGGTTCTTCAGTCATTAAATAGTTGTAAATCTCAACACGTGAGGTGTAAATTGCCACCAGTTTTTTTCCCCATTTTATTTTATTTACTTCATAATTGATCTTTTGGTAAACTCTTCATCAATGTCACATTTGGTGTTACAAATCTTTAAACCTACTGAACTTAAAACAATTTTACTTAATATTTTCACTAATTTAAGATTAACCTTAGTCATTAATCATATTGCTTACATTCAGTTTCACTCTAAAGGACATTTTGCCCAAAATTAATTTTAAATTGGATGAAAAAGGATCTTTCAAAGGTAGTAAAGGTTCAAATTTAAAGGTGCGGGAGACTTTCGTCACCAATTTTTCATCAAATCTGTAAAACCCCAATCATAGCCTAAGTATCATGAATCTTTAAGTTTTTCTGTGATTACTCACCTGAATCTCTTGCATCACGGTGAACAATTTCAAAGTGCCATCCACCATAAACAAACCATGTGTTTACAAATAGAGCCAGGAGGTAACTCAGGCATCTTCAGAATTTTGTTGCGATATGCACTGTGGGAAACAGAGGTTCACGCGGCTGCGCAACCATATGATATTATATGGATGAAACAAACATGACGCGGAAACAGCTGGAGGAATATGCATAGAGGGAAGGGAGCTCCTGCTGTTTCCATGTTGTGTCTGTAGCAGCTGCCGCTGCCAAGTGGCTGCGCGAGCCTCTGTTTCCCACAATGCATGTCGCAACAAAATTCCGAAGATGCCCGAGTTACCTCCTGGCTCTGTCTCTAAACACATAATGTTTTGTATTGAAATTCAAGCAATTCAAGTCCAATGAACAGCTTGAAATGGTAGAAAGGTAAGCGGTGAACTGCCAGAGGTAAGAAAAAAAAAAAAAAAGGAAAGGTTAAACAAAACTGAAAAATAATGTATGTCAGAGGCGATTTCTCATAGACTGCAAGGGAAGCCTGGCTTCCCCTAAAATTACGAAAATTAAATGGTTAAATATGTACAGTTGTGTTGACATTTCATTGACTACAAATGCGTTAGAACACGTTCATCTTAAAGATGACTTCGTTCAGAATCAGCTTTATCACAAACCAACGGACGCGATGTTGTTCACTTCTCATCCATTCCCGTTGTGCTGTTTTCTCATTCGATCTCTGCTCAGTGCATTTGTCCGTAGACTGCGGGCGTCTATGGGCTTCAATGGGACTGAATGGAACAGTTTTTTTCATTGAGTCAAAACTGGACGGTAATTGGATAAATGCCACGATGTTGTCCGGACGCCGGGCGTCTCTGGGGGTGAATGGAGCTGTGGGCGGAGCTCGGCCGGGCTGGACGCCAGAATCCCACGTGCTGATTGGAAGATTGGTCGAAAGGCTGAATCCCGTTTGACTGACAGCTATTTTCAGATCTACTCATTCACTGACACAGTTCAGTTTAATAACATCGCGCATTCTGCTGTGAAATCGAGGGAGAAACCACTGCGAAGTTACTTGTTCATTTCTTGCACTGTAAATAAAACACACTCATTGTACTTCCTTGTTTCAATTTAACATAATTTCAGTGTTTTCTTGTTTCAGTTACATAATTTAATCATTTCTTGTTCGAGTTTAATATCGTTTTGTAGATAATTAAATCAATCAAACTGTCGGCTAGGTCGGAGTGAAAGGAGCATCTCTAGTTTAAAAAGGCTGAAGTCTTACACCCACAACACAATGGGCCAAGGCAATCTAAGCAGAGAGGACACTGGTCCAGTTACTGGGAAAGATGCCTACTTTGTACGATAAGGTCACTGAGCATTTTCTTAATTTTTTTTTTTTTTTTTTTTTTTTTGTGTAAGCCGACAATGAGCTTCCCCTATCTGAAAGACGAGCAGCCGCCACTGATGTATGTATATTTCAGAATTATTCAAAAAGGCAAACAAGAAATGGGTTAACAACTTAAAGCAGTTCTGCAGCAATGGAGGTTGATCAAGCCTCGAAAGTTGGTGCTACCAATTCCTACAGGTGTCCCAACGTTTGTGAATTACTTACAACCCCCTCTGTCTGCATCAAAGTAGTGTTGGAACACACTTTGGTACTATACCGTTGTGAGCATTATTTGAACAGTGTTGTACTGCAGAAAATAGTGTGTTACTATAAAAAAATGGCAAGGAAAAGGCAATTTACCATAGAAGAGAGACAGACCATCATAACACTTTAAAATGTAGGTCTTTCCTACAGAGAAATTGCCAAGAAAGTCAAGGTGTCAGTAAGTCCAGTTTCTTTCATCAAAAGGCACTCGGAAACTGGGGGAAATGCTGACAGGAAGAGGTCTGGCAGACCCAAAACCACAACAGAATCAGAAGACAAGTTTCTGAGAGTCAACAGCTTGTGTGATAGGAGACTCACAGGACAACAGCTTCAAGCACAGCTCAATAGTGGTCGTAGTAAGCAAGTCTCAGTTTCAACTGTGAAAAGAAGACTTCGAGTTGAAGGTTTGATCAGTCCATAATACCTTCTTCCAGACTTCAGTAGTCTACTGGCGGTGTTTCATGGCCCAGGCAAGCCTCTTTTTCTTATTCTGAAGTCTCAGCAATGGCTTTCTTGCTGCAACTTGACCCATCAAACCTGCAACGCGAAGTCTTCTCTTCACAGTTGAAACAGAGACTTGCTTACTACGACCACTATTGAGCTGTGCTTGAAGCTGTTGTCCTGTGAGTCTCCTATCACACAAGCTGTTGACTCTCAGAAACTTGTCTTCTGATTCTGTTGTGGCTTAGGGTCTGCCAGACCTCTTCCTGTCAGCATTTCCCCCAGTTTCCGAGTGCCTTTTGATGGTGAAGGAAACTGAACTCACTGACACCTTGACTTTCTTGGTAATTTCTCTGTTGGAAAGACCTACATTTTAAAGTGTTATGAGGGTCTGTCTCTCTTCTATCGTTAATTGCCTTTTCCTCGTCATTTTTATAGTAACTCACTACTTTCTGCAGTACAATACTGTTCAAATAATGCTCACAACGGTATTGTACCAAAGTGTGTTCCAACACTACTTTTATGCAGACAGAGGGGGTTGTAAGTAATTAAGAAACAAGGGACACCTGTAGGAATCAGTAGCACCAACTTTCGAGGCTTGATCAACCTCCATTGCTGCAGAACTGCTTTAAGTTGTTAACCCATTTCTTGTTTGCCTTTTTGTATAATTCTGAAATGTACGTACATTATTTTTCAGTTTTGTTTAACCTTTTGCCTCTGGCAGTTCACCCCTTACCTTTGTACCATTTCAAGCTGTTCATTGGACTTAAACTGCTTTAATTTCAATACAAAACTGGAAAAATTGGTGTGTTGCTCTGGTTGCATGTAATGAGAAGATGCAGAGGCTGAAAGAGCACATAGATAGAAATGACAAATGAAGCCTTTCCAGATTAACTGGGTCTTGTTTGATATCAGTCTGTGAAATCTGAGGTGTTACGTGCTCCTCTGAGCAACTTGTATTGCATATCAGTGTGACACTCTTCTTTCCTCTTCGCCACCCTCCCCCCTCCTCCCCACCACCCGCTTTATCTACATTTCCACTCTCTCTCTCTTCCCAGGCCCGCTGGTTGTGCATGACCATCCACCATTGATCAGGTTTAAAACCATGGCTTTGACAAGCAGGTGTGGCTCCTCTGAAAGGTGCTTTTTGGTGTAATGTGGGAGATGGGGACAGGGGGTTGAGAGAAGTGTGTGTGTGTGTGTGCGCGCGCGCGTGCGTGCGTGTGTGTGTGTGGGTGGGTGGGAAGAAGGTAGTGGCTAGTAAACAGGAGAGGCACCGGAGAAAGGCCATGAGAAGGCAGCAGGGAGATGACAAGATGAGGGCAGAGTGCAGGAAACTGACCGGGGGGGTTACCTCCCAATTATGGAGGGGTAATTCGCACTTTGCTTAAATTATATTTCAAGCATTTGTTTTCACTTTGATTAAAACAGTAGCCTGTGTTGTACTATGCCCTAATCTCTGCAGCTGATCAAGGTAACCATTAGAGTGCCGAACTGAGACTTTGAAGGGGATGGAGAGGCTTAGTCAATTAAATCCAGTAGGCTGCAGCCTGACAACACAGCAGGAAGAGGCACGCGGCAGACTACACCAGACACTAAGTGTGTGTGACCTACACCAAGCCGAGTACAAGGATTTACATCTCCACAGAGCAGCCCAACAATTGAGACAGGTGAACAGTTTTGTTTTTCATTGTGATGTGGAAGTGATGATGGGAGTCGGGGATTTCTCTGATTTAGGGGAAAGTTTAACCATTTCATGCATAGCAGTCACTACAGTGGACAGTTATTCTACAGCTGTTCTCTTGTATATTCATAGGTTGTGTTGTTTTAGTTGCCTATCAGGCAACTTTGCTGTTCTTGATAAACTTGATCTGCAGTAACATGTTTGAGAGTAAATCAATTGCTATTTGTTATTAGACTGTAATTGACAGTTTTCTTGAACGAAAAGTTTTTTTTTTCATATTATCTCCATGAAATGAGTAATAACTACTATTAGAGTGTGCTAAAATGTGAGAACATCAGATTAGCTGCATTTTTAACATTTTATTTCATAGTTTTCACACAGTATATCACTTTCTGATATTGTGTTTTAAATATATGTTTCTTCTCTTCAAAAATTAAATGCATGGTGTCCAGCTGAGTGGACATTTTTGAAACTCCATAAAAAACAGGTTCATAAAAGATTTCAATCACATCGTTTTTCTCATGCCTAAAGAGGAATAAAAACACTCAGAAAAAAATCTTGACTAAGGTCCTCAATATTCATGCATCAAAAGGTTAAGATGATAAGAGGTGGTGATGGTTGGAGCAGCACTTGGGTTATTTAGCAGGTGTTTTTATCAAATCACATCTTTTTTGTCTGCTGCAATTCTTCTTTAGCTGTTTTTGTCACAGAAAACATCTGTGTGCTTTTTTTTTTTTTTTTAGAGAAGTCTCTCTAGAATGTTTTTAAATAAGAATTGAATATGTAGCTTTTTACATGTAACTTTCAATGCATTGTTTCCAGGCAATAAATCAAAGCTGTTGCTCAGTTCTTCAAAGCAATGGTTCATTTAGTTAAAAGTCATGAAAACTGTTGTTCCCACTGTGACCTTGCAGGCTAAACCTTCCCATTAACGCTCATGTTGACATGTGTGAAGCTATGCTTTCCTTCTTAATCCAGATTCACTCACTCAGAGTTAGTGAATGGACAGTTTGCCCACGTGTTTTCAATGGGAGGTGGGTCATTTGTGCAGATGCTTTTATTTAAGTGGTCAGCGCCTCATGTATTTAGGTTTATTTATAGTGTGCAGTCTGACATTAGTTGGCTACTGAAGCAAACAGTTAATTTTCTGTATTTTTTTTTTGTCTATCAGAATATTTCTTAAAGCATTTATTGTTTTGTGGAGACATATCCTATTGGATACAAGGTTAATGTACAGCAGATGGATACAGCGTTAAGGGATTATAGTAACTCCTTTAACAGTCTGCGGTCAGATAGTCAAGTTTGGCATCCGATTATAGTGCTCCGTCCTGGGTTTAGGGAGGGGGGAGGGATGAGTGTGCAGCTCATCACTCCCCAGTCCGGCCCCCAGTCACATGTGCTCAGTGCATCCATTGCAGCCGACCGGATACCTACCACGACCGGATCACACAGGCAGGGAGTGGGAGGTGTTGTTGATGCAGAGGGGGTACACAGCTCTGTGGAGACACACCTCAGGCATCAGCTCAATTTGCCATGCTGATTACATGGTGGTATTTATACCTCACAGCTCGGAACATCGTCAGACAATGCAAGTATCATTGCTTTTTTTGTGTCGTCTGCCTCTTTTCAAGGTGATCTCTGGGTGACGGGGCTCAGTGTGTGTGCGTGTGCGTGTGTGTGTGTGTTTTGAGGATAGATGGAAGTCACGGTGCTTCCATCAGTGCTACTAAGATGGGTGACAGTGAGCTTAATTTTGTAATCCTTCACCACTCTGATGTGAACAAACATCGTAAATGTAGAATTCATTAAGTGTAAATGCAGGATGTTTTTTTCCAGGATGCAGAACTCTGTTGTCTGTGTTGTGATTGTGAAAAATTTCATTTGGGTCTACATTGCACTACAAAAACATCCATACATGAAAAAAATATACTTTAATATAACTAAAATGGTCTTGCATTAAGCAAAATACAAATCTTTAAAAGGGATGGAGAGATGTTGGTTATCTATATTTCTTAAAACTAGAATGAAAGTGTAGCCATTGAAAATATAAACTAGAAAAATGCAACCATATGAGCCAATTCTAACTCACAAAAAGTATAATTACAGATAGGCTTAATGTTCTTAATTTGAGGTTAAACTAATTAAAACAATCCTTTTCTTCTTATTCAAACCATTGTTTAAGGTTCTTTCTGGTTAAATCTAACTCCTTATAGCTGAAATATTTTATTGATGCAAAGATAGATAAATTCTCTAAAAATGAGATGATATACTTAACATGATTATCATTCATTTTAGAGCAAGATAAGACTTATTTCCAGGGAAAAAAGATTTTATTTACCTTTTCAAGATTCATTTTTGCTGGGTGGACTGTTAATGGTATTAATAGTTGTGAAATGTCTCTTAATTTTTCATAAAGTATGTCTATTTAGGGGTTTTTTTTTATTTCAGCTTGATTTTACAAGAGCAAAAGTAGTTTATTTTTTATTTTGAGGAATTTATTTTAGTTTAGCAGGTATCATGGCAAAAGCTTTGATTTGTTAGAAAAAGGAGCAATAAAATCAAACATGACTTAAAAAACAAATCAAGTAAGTCCCATATTATGCAAAGATATTTTTAATATGAGCTAAAATATGTCTTAAACTTCTTGGAGGCACTAAAACAATGCTCATTTTTACTTTTTACTTTAGTTTTTATTTTTTTTATTTTTTCACTGCTCCACTTTGTTTTCATCATCTATAATGACCCTGGTTTGGACATGTTGCCTCTTGTCATTCCCTTTCTTCTCTCCTCTCATCTTCTGCAGTGAAAATGTCCTCAATCCTGCAGAAGCTCATCACTCCACTTTTCTGCGGTCCCCCTGAACCCCCCAGGAATAAAGTGACCGTGGTGGGGGTGGGCCAGGTGGGCATGGCCTGTGCGATCAGCATCCTGCTCAGGGTAAGAGTCCATGTCTCAGATTAGGTGCTGCTTCACAGGAACTGTTAATACCCAGGACTTTGATGGTAGACTGACACCAGATTACTGATCTCATGGTGTCTGCTCTGGGTCTTATCTCTTGTCTGTCCTTCACTGTAGAAACACAACTACTAGAAAGAAACAAATGTCCTTAAATATATCAAAAATGGCACATGTGAAGCAGTACAATAATCCAGTGGGGTAATATTACTTGGGTAGATATTATGTAAATGGGAAAATATTGAGTTACTGAAAGACCTAAGAACTTGGTCAGTGTATCTTTTAGTAATTGGATTTTCTTTTCAGAAACAAAAGAAAAACTAGTAGTTAATTGATTTTCCTTTTAGAATAGAAGAATTAAAATTTAATTTCAAAGCGTGTTTCTCTTTCAGTGTCAAAACAGATGAACCAAATTTAAAAAATGGATTGATTTTCATTTTCTCATTCTAATAACAAAAACTAAAGTTACTACCTGACAGAAATGAAAAATGAAAATGAAAATGAAAAAAAAGATAGTTTTTCCATTTCTGTCAGGTAGTAAGTTCATTTTTAGTAATTAGAAAGAGAAAAGGAAAATCAATCATTCATTCATTCATTTTCTGAACCCGCTTTATCCTTACTAGGGACACTACTTATAGGCGAAGGTGGAGTACACCCTGGACATTTCACCAGTTCATCGCAGGGCTGACATATAGAGATGAACAATCACTCTCACATTCACACCTCTGGGCAATTTAGATTAACCGATTAACCTATCAGTGCATGTATTTGGATGGTGGGAGGAAGCCGGAGTACCCGGAGAGAACCCATGCAGACACGGAGAGAACATGCGAACTCCACACAGAAAGGTCCCACCCCCATCGACTGGTGTTGGAATCGAACCCAGGACCTTCTTGCTGTGAGGCACAAGTGCAATCCACTGCAATCAATCAGGTTTTTTTTTAATTTAGTTTATCTGTTTTGACACTGAGAAAGAAAAACGCCTTGAAATTCAGTTTGAATTATTCTGTTATAAAAACGAATATCAGTTAACCACTAGCTTTCCATTTGTTTCTGAAAGGAAAATCCAATTACCAAAAGATACACGGACCCAACTTAAAACTAATAGACAAACTTGCCATCTAAAGGTAAGCATTTTTAAATGCCTGTTGTGTCTTGTTGCACTCGGTTTATTTCAGCATTAGATTTTGCTGTATTCAATTTATGTTCTATTATTTATTTATTTTTACTTTTAGTCTCTTTAGCCTTTTTTAAGCATTTTTGGGAGCTGTATAAATTAAATCTTCTTGTAAACAGTACCAACCCTGCGTCCCATTGATGTTTTCAGTTTGCAATTAAGAAAGTAAGCAACAAAATGAACAAAATAATCAGCAAAAAACTACAAAATAACCAACAAACAAAAGACAAAAGAACCAATAAAATAAAGAAAAAGAACAAAATAATTAACAAAAAGATCACAAAGGATACAAAAAATCACCAAAATCAACAAAGAACAAAAATCATCAACAAAATGAACCAAAACTGAATAAAATAATCAACTAAATTGAATTCAACCATCAATAAAATGTACAAAATAAGCAGCTGATATGAAATGTTTGGTTTACCACGTCTCACGTCATTTATTCATTTTACTCATTCATTAAATATCTTGAGGGTGGCTCATAAACCTACAAATTTCAGATCTAGACTAATACTAGCATGTATCATTGGAATCTTTTTTTTTTTTTTTTTTTAAATTGGACACAGATGTTGATTAATGTAATTGACAGTAAGTTGATTCAGTAAATAATCATTGTTGTTGTATTGTTGTACTACCTTATTAATCTGCACATTTCTTATAAAGTCTTTCAAACTTCTGATGCCACATTGACAAACCACCCATTAACATGCTCTTACATGTATTTGTTCACCTGAAAAACTGTTCTGAATGATGACTGATTCTATAGTTTGCTGATAATGCTTTTTTCTGGAGTAACCTTTAGGACCCAGGATTTGTACTTATAATGTAGTATTTGTACGCTGTGGTATTTGTACATTTTGCCCTGATTTCTGTGTGAACTCATTGTTTCTTTGCAGGAACTGGCTGATGAGTTGGCTCTGGTGGATGTGATGGAGGACAAGCTCAAAGGAGAGATGATGGACCTGCAGCATGGCAGCCTTTTCCTCAAAACACCCAAAATAATTGCAGACAAAGGCAAGTTTTTACGCATTCAAAAATACTCCAGATTTGTCCTGACAGAGCAGCTTTGATTAAAGTAGGCCAGATATGGGCAGGTTCCGGCTGACTGTCTGTGAGCAAATCTGCTCTAACACATTTGGGAATATATTTAAACTGCAGAACGAGCATGTGTGTATGAAATGAAAGGTGCCATTATCAATGGGTGAGCTCTGTTTCTTCTTCAAGCACGTTTTCAACTAAATAGCTGGAGCTTTTAGCAGCTAAAGATCCAGATAAATCCTTCAGGAATTAGTGAAGCACAGATTAGAGTTCAAGTGAAATGGAATCAACCATTACAGTAATTAAACTCCAAATGATCTTCTAGATCTGTATCTGCTGAAAGTAGAAACTGGCATTTATTCCAAAGCGTTACCATGTTCAACTGATGATCAGATAATTGAGTTTTGATGGGTTAATCAGACACTGAGGACAGGGCTGTTGCTGACTTCCTCCATCTTTCTTCCAGACTACTCGGTGACGGCGAACTCTCGCATCGTGGTGGTGACAGCTGGTGTCCGTCAACAGGAAGGAGAGAGCAGGCTGAACCTGGTCCAGAGGAATGTCAACATCTTCAAGCATATCGTCCCTCAGATTGTCAGATACAGCCCCGACTGCATCATCATTGTTGTTTCCAACCCCGGTAATGTTCAACACACAAGCAAATTATCCCATGGTAAAAATTATTAAACTCAACTTGTCTATAGAGCCAAGTTTAACTTAGAAACATGGTTGAATCATATTTCAGACTTAATCGGGCTCAGTTAGTGTTTTGATATGTAGGTATTATATTCTACAGAAATAATGGTTTAAATTTGACATTTTTTCATTCAGTGTTGCGCTTTAGAGTGTAGAGAAGCCTTGGACATATTGAAAATGTTCCACTTTAAACTGCTGTCACTATGACTGTGTTTGCAACTGTCAACCATATTTATCACAAATGTAGTCACATTTGTCCTCTTTCAGACAGTGTAAGTGTTAGAGACCAGTGGCTTTCAGAATTTTAACTATGAGCTTCAAAGTGAGAAGGCTCCCTGAACATGCCCAATTAAACCTAATAATAAATCAGGGCAGACATTTCTGTTTAAATCCAGGAACGCACACTTTTTATATTGCTGTTTTTTTTTTTCATTTATATTATCTAGTTCAGCCAAGTCGCCTCTCTCTTATGGTGAAAAGAGAGCTCAATATAAATATTGCAGAAATATTAGTGAACTTTACCTCCTTGATTTGATTTATAGTAATGATATTTCACCAAATTTATAATGGTTCCATGTAAGAGGTAGCAGTCTCTTTGTTTTCCCTATTTCTAATAATTAGTATTGGCTTTAAAGAACATATTTGTTGATGCCCAATATAAAGGCCAGTAATCATATCCAAAGTTTTAAAGCAAGACTTAAATGCAAAATCGGTAAAAGTAATGTACATTTTCCTGTGAATGACGTCAACATGACTCTTCACCAGTTGACGTGCTGACATATGTGACCTGGAAACTGAGTGGCCTACCTAAGCATCGTGTCATTGGCAGTGGCACTAACCTGGACTCGGCCCGATTCCGTTTCCTGATGGCTGATAAACTGGGAATCCACCCGAGCAGCTTCAACGGCTGGATCCTCGGTGAACACGGAGACACCAGTGGTCAGTGAAATGTGATGATATCCCAGCATGCCGAGAGGTTGTATTTGTGGTTGATTATGTGTCTGTGTGTGTGTTAGTGCCTGTGTGGAGTGGAACCAACGTGGCTGGAGTCAATCTACAGTTGTTAAACCCTGATATCGGCACTGACTCAGATGAGGAGAACTGGAAAGAGACTCACAAGATGGTGGTGAACAGGTAGGTCAGAGGTCACATCAAGCACTGAGCATTTATGTCACAAGTGTTTGCTCCTGGAGGATTCTGTTGGGTTCTGTAAATTGGCTTGAGAGTCTGGTTTCGACCAGCTCTATATGTAAAGTGTCATGAGATAACTTTTGTTATGATTTGGCGCTATATAAATAAAATTTGATTGATTGATTGATTGATTGATTGGGGGCGGCCATGGCTTAGGTGGTACCAAAGGGTTGGCGGGTCGAAACCCGTTCTGTCCATGTGCTGTTGTATCCTTGGGCAAGACACTTCACCCTCCTTGCCTCCAGTGCCACTCACACTGGTGTATGAATGCGTATGAATGTTTGGTGGTGGTCAGAGGTGCCGTAGGTGCGAATTGACAGCCACACTTCTGTCAGTCTGCCCCAGGGCAGCTGTGGCTACATATGTAGTTTACCACCACTACAGGGAGAATGTGAGAGCGAATGAATAATGGATCAATAATGTAAAACGCTTTGGGTGTCTAGAAAAGCGCTATATAAAATCCAGTCCATCATTATTATTATTATTATTATTATTATTATTATTATTATTATTATTATTATTATTATATCACAGATTACATTTGTAAACACTGAATAATATTCAACAAGAAACTAAATTTTCTGATTTATGAGACATTAAAATAATTTTAAAAAACAACAAAAACATTTCACACTTTAAATGCATATTGCTCATGTATGACAATGTCAGCCATAAAAACAATAATATCACTGTCAACATCTCTGCTTTAATACATGCACAAAATATCAAACTGTATTTTGTAGAGTTCTAATTGATTAACTGTAATCAATAAACTGTATGAAAATAAGTGTGGAATTGTTTAAGTATTTATCTCTTTTTTTAATGCCTCATGAATCAGGAATATTTATTTGTTGTAGCAAATTGTCACGAAAAAAGCAATTTGAGGAAAAAGTACATACCAACATCTGAAAGTTCTGATGAGTTTCAATGTGGAAATACAACAGGTTTTGTCCCAGTCTTTGCAAACATGTATCTGTGGATGTTCTTTTACAGAACAAACACTCCTGAAAATGTCATGCATCTATCATGAGTAGTTGAAAAGTAACAATGTATTGAACTTAGGGTCTTTTTTTTCATCCACTAATTTTTACAGCACAATAACATAATATCAAGAACAACTGAAGTTATGTGGCAAAATTTTATATGGTGTTTACTAGAGCTAATAACATCTTATGAAATTATGAAGTGACTCTGAAACGGTCAGTTAAGAGGCCTTCAAAAATTTCACATGCATTGACCCTGAGCATTCAATCAATCATATAAACCATTATTATTACCATTCATGTGATTCCATAGTTTTATGGTCAGTTACAACATGTGTGTTTATTTTTACAGTTCATCCTTGTAGAAGCCAATAACGTAATAATGACCCATAATGTAATAAATTTACTATTTTTAAAATGTAATAGGCCAATAATGTAATAACTGGCCAATAATGTAATAAAAGTCCTGAATCGATAACGCAATAACTTTTGGCCAATAACATAATGACTTATTACATTATTGGCTGGTTATTACGTTATTGGCCAGGTAAAAAAAATTATTTGCAAATGTGATAACTGAGCCAATAATGTAATAATATATTATTACATTAATATCACTGTATTTAAGTTTCATTTATTAGATATAACTTTGATAAAAAATCCCCCCCCCCCCATCTCTCTCTCCATGTATTTTTCTATATAACTTGATGGTTAAAATGATCTCTAGTCCTGTCTGCTGCTACTTAGCCTTTCAAGCTATCTCTGAACGGAGTAAAAGCACACATTTACAAGCATAGACAATGGTATGATATGAAATATGTATGACATTTATGAGATGTAACTCACTCTTGAAGATAGTAAATTTTTTTCAGTTAAAGATTTTTTGATTTCCCATAATTGACCACTAGATGGCAGTGTTGTGATATTGACTTTCTTCAGTTGTCCAAACTTCCTTTCTTCCTTTCCAGCACATGTTGAAAGGTAATCACTACCAAGTTAACTGACTATACCTAGCTAACTGTTGGCTAGTTATTAGCATGATTAACTATTACAGATTGATAATATCAGGGGGTCTAAACATTTTTAAAGAAAAGTGTGTATGTTTGTGCATGTGTGTGTGTGTGTGTGTGTGTGTGTGTGTGTGTGTGTAGGTGTGTAGGTGTGTGTGTGTGTGTGTGTGTGTGTGTGTGTGTGTGTGTGTGCACCAGTGGTGATTTCTCATAGACTGCAAGGGAAGCCCAGCTTCCCCTAAAATTATGAAAATTAAATGGTCAGATATGTACGGTTGTGTTGACATTTCATCGACTACAAACGTGTTAGAACACGTTCATCTCAAAGACAAGTTCATTCAGAATCAGCTTTATCACAAATCAACAGACTTGATGTTGTTAACTTCTCATATATTCCCATTCCACTGTTTGCTCATATGATCTATGGTCAATGCATTTGGCCGCAGATGCTCGGCGACCATGCACTTCTATGGGACTTCATGGAACAGTTTTTTTCAGTGCCTCAAAACTGGACGGTAATTGGATAAATGCCATGATGTTGTCCCGCCCCCAGATGCCTGGCATCTCTGGTGGTGAATGGAGCTGTGGGCGGAGCTCGGCTGGGCTGGACGCCGGGCTTCCACATGCTGATTGGAGAATCAGTCGAAAGGATGAATCCCGTTTGACAGACAGCTATTTTGAGATATACTCCTTCAATTGACAGAATTCAATTTAATACCATCGCACATTCTGCTTGTGAAATCGAGAGAGAAACCACTACGAAATTACTAGTTCATGTCTTGCACTGTAAATAAAACACAATCATTATACTTCCTTGTTTCAATTTAACATAATTTCAGAGTTTTCTTGTTAACTTGGTACGATAAAACCCTGACCATTTTCTTAAAAAGGAACAGAGGGCCGAATTTCTGTTTAAATAACTTGACTTTTTTTTATGTAAGCCAACAATGAGCTTCCCCTCTCTGAAAGACGAGCAGCCGCCACTGGTGTGCGCGCATCTGTATCTGTGTGTGTGTGTGTGTTTTAGCTGATGACTTCTGGTAAATTTTGTGGAACGGAATGGATAAATTGACTAGATCAAATATGGGGCAAACCCTTAAAAATGTTTAGACCCCCTGATATTATCAAACTGTAATAGTTAATAATGCTAATAACTAGCCAACAGTTAGCTAGGTATAGTCAGTTAACTTTGAATACACTCTCAATAATGTTATATCCTCTTGCAGTAAATATATAAGATTGTGAATTTCAACAAAATGAACTGTTCACCAAAGAAAATTGATCACTGATTACCTTTCAACATGTGTACTAGAAAGGAAGAAAGGAATTTTGGACAACTGAAGAAAGTCAATGTCACACCACTGCCATCTAGTGGTCAATTATGGGAAATCAAAAAATCCTTAGCGCTCTAACACCAAACGTATCATATCTGATACATGAGTTTTGAAGCCTTCTACATGATCAGTGTGATATTTTTTTTCTTGAAAAACCTGATGTATACAATTAGATACATGCAATACACAGATAATCCACCAGGGGGGATGCATTTATTCACTAGAGGCTTTTCCAGTGACACTACAAGACTGTCATTAATGAGGAACGAGGCACAGGTGGTTTTTGAAGAAGAACTTCACCAATTTTGAAAAGGTTAAGGTAAGAAAACTTTTTTTTTTCACTGAAACATCAATAGGAAGAGTTACTGGGTTGATGCAATATGACATTACTCAATATTTCATGATCTATGTTTTGGTAAAACCATGTTGAAAAAGGTGTATCAAATTTGATACAGCAGGTATGAGGTCATGTAACTCTAAATCAGTCAATTGTAATTTTAGGGACACACCAATACCGATAGGAGTATCGGCATCGGCTCAGATACTCAGTGTGTGTACTCGTACAGGACATCCGATACAAATGCACCGATACCACTTACGGGCGTGTGACATTCACAGTTCAGTGCAGCAGGTACGCGGCAGTGGAATAATGTGTGTGGAGTGTGAAGAGTGTGGAGATTTTTGAAAATAAATGACGGTGATAAAAGTAACGCTGACTGCAAGTAACGTTAAAGACACAGATATGGACGGAGCATTCTGTCCGTCCTCTGCGTACATTCCATCCGTTTACCAGGTGCTCGCAGATGCGTACACAGAATGAGAATACCAGTGGATGTACAGAGCGGTGCAGACCGTGCCACCAACAGAAGTGAAAACGAAACTTATCACTCATTTCTCTATCGGCTGAAGCTAAGCTTTTAAACCTTACTAGTGAAAATGCTGCAATATTAGTATATATATTATATATATATATATATATATATATATATATATATATATATATATATATATATATATATGTATATATATGTATATATATCATATTTGTGTTACCTCTGTCGTCTCCATGTTTGTTATTACTGACCTTCCCTTTCTTCTTCATGGTATTTGTTCAGTATGGTTAATTCAGAGCGGCGCCCCTTAGTGGATTAATTGAGAAATGCTCATTCCAACACATTAAATGTCAGTAGCAGCACTTTTTTCCAGTCAGACTAATGATAACAACAATAAAGCACATTTACAAAAGGAACTAAGTGTAATGGTCAGAGTACGGAAACTGAACCCAATTGCAAGACCCAGAGATGGACGTAAAAGTTCAGTGTTTATTAAACACAATATCAACTGACAAGTCACTGATAGTATAAATAAGGAGATCCTTGAAGACATTGAGTCCCGGATTCTTCACAGGATCCGGAGACAGGACCGGAGATTGGACCTCACAGCCCAGGCCGGTAACACGCATTGGTAACCCGACGAGGGGAAAGCAGAGGACAGTCAGTATTCGAACCAGGTCATACACGGAGAGGCAAACGGAAAGGCAACAGGACATAAGGAACAGGCAGGCCCACATACCAGTTAATCAGGCGAAAGGTTGAACACACGTAGAATTGTTGGAGGCAGAGGCACAGACAAGGGTCGGGCAAAAGGCAGGAGTCAGAAAAGGCAATCTGGGTCAAAAACAGGCAAACAGACAGACAGGATCTAAAAACCGCTGGTAAGTATCACATGGAGGAGAATACAAACTGGTGCAGGACAAGGGGAAAGACAGGGCTTAAATATACAAGAGGGAGGGAAGAAAACAAGACACAGGTGTAGCAAATCAGGGCAGGGAAAGGCAATCACACAGGTGGGGAAAATTAGGAACAGGAAGCAAAGACACCAGACATGACACACGAGGAGGACTTAACAAAATAAAACAGGAAATGACAGACAAGACAGACTAAACCAGACTAACGTCTGGGGGCTGATGTGACACTAAGAACTGGAATGGGATTATTAAGTACTCGTATCAGTACTCGGTATCAGCAAGTACTCAAATGTAAGTACTCGTACTCGTACTTGGTCTGGAAAAAAGTGGTATCGGTGCATCCCTTGTAATTTTATTGCATTTCATGTATTATACATATCATCAAGCAACATACAGTCTTTTTTATTTTTCAAGTAAACTAGATAAATCTTTAAATTGCATAATTTAGTACATTTAATGCAAAAAATTTAGATATGGGTGCTTCTATGAAACTGGGTCTATTTTGGAATCTGGCACTTTTCCAGCTTTTTAGGCCCAATAATAAAAGAGAAATCAAAACATATTTCCTCCAGGATGTACTTAATGATGACCTCAGATAAATGCAAAAAATCCCAAAATTAATGAATTTTTAATAAAATATCGGGACCCAAATTGGGACATGAAAAGCTACCTAGGTGTCATTTTTGATCTGAAAACATGGCTGTAAATGGTCTTATATAGACTATAAATAAAGACACTGTGTTAAATGCGTCGATCCTAGTGGTTTTTCTAATCCAGACATACAGGGGTTGGACAAAATAATGGAAACACCTTAAAAAATCAACAAAATATAATTTAATATGGTGTAGGTCCACCTTTTGCGGCAATTACAGCCTCAATTCTCCGAGGTATTGATTCATACAACTTGTGAATTGTTTCCAAAGGAATTTTAAGCCATTCTTCAGTTAGAATGCCCTCCAACTCTTTTAGAGACGATGGCGGTGGAAATCGACGTCTTACTTGAATCTCTAAAACTGACCATAAATGCTCAATAATGTTGAGGTCTGGGGACTGTGCCGGCCATACGAGATGCTCAACTTCATTAGAATGTTCCTCATGCCATTCTTTAACAATTCTAGCTGTATGGATTGGGGCATTATCATCTTGAGGTGAAGGTGTTTCCATTATTTTGTCCAACCCCTGTATAGGATTTTCATGAATCTCAGTCTCATTCGAGGTTTCTTGTGGAACCCATCGTGTCCATTTGCCTTACATGCGGAATTTTGATTTGATTTTTGATTTTGCAACAGCAGTCATTTTTATGAAATACTCTGCTTTGCATATTTACTTTGATTCTCAAAATGTACATGTAAGAAAATAAAAAGATATTCAAAAAATAGTAGCATGTAATTTTCATGTCCTTTTTACCGTGTGACATGGATTTTTGTATGCGCGCGTCAAATAAAAATGTATTTTATCTGGAAAATAATTTATTTTATCTCAATAAATACTTATTTTTAAGATAGACCCAAAGCGCTTCCAAACTTGCTTCATAACATTAGTCTACATCTGGTTTGAATTTTGAACCCCTCTGTCCTGTTTTTGGGGACCAGTTTCATAGAAGAACCCATATTCAACTTGCTGTATCATGATGAATGATTACTAGCTGGGTGTTGCCATGGTACTATTGCTAGTAACTCCCTTTTGCTTGCTGATTTTCACTCAAAATTGACCAATTTAGAGAAAAAATACACAATAACCTGTTTTTGTGTGTGCATGTGTGTTTTTAGATGGCAAAAAAAATACAGTGTTGAAGGAGCGTTGAAAATGATTATGCTATGATTATAATGATTATAATGATATAATTATAAGCTCGCATGTGTACAGTAAGAAATGCCGAGTGCATCTCTGTCTGAACAAGGACAGGAACTGTTTTCAGGCCTCCTGCCATGCAAAATAAAAAGTTTGTGAACCACAAAATTAGTAAAGATAACTGAAATGTTATCTCCTCCAAACTTCCACTGTGCCAGTTCCACTGGTAGATTTCTCATTGCTGCATGATAGTAGCACTGGAAAATGTTCTTATGTATGTTTGGAATTACCAATTTGTTAGATATGTTTATGTCATATTATGTTTTTGTTTGTTCAAAAATAATAATACTTAAGCATGAAGATGTAATGCATCAAATATGATACAAATTGAAACTCA
Organism: Sphaeramia orbicularis; assembly: GCF_902148855.1. Lineage (NCBI taxonomy): Eukaryota > Metazoa > Chordata > Actinopteri > Kurtiformes > Apogonidae > Sphaeramia > Sphaeramia orbicularis. The sequence continues at coordinate 48,563,621 of NC_043962.1, forward strand.
TACATGGAAATTAGTATTTATTTATTTTTTGGTTGTTCAGAAGAACGAATAAAGGCTCCAGTTTTAAAGAATTGGAATTTTCTGTCAATGATTTAATGGTTCAGACTTTACAGGGTTAACAGTGAAAAAAAAATTACTACCGTATTTTCAAGAGTGAGTTACATGTCATAAATGTCAAACATATTTTATATCATACCATTGTCTGTGTTTGTAAACGTGTGCTTCGACTTCATTTGGAGAAAGCTTGGAAGACTAAGGAGCAGCAGACAGGACTGGAGATCATTTTAACCATCAAGTTAAATAGACAAATGCATGGAGGGGGGGGGACACAGAGACAGAGAGTGGAGAGAGAGAGAGAGAGAAAGAGAGAGAGAGATTTTATCACACTTATATCTAATAAATGAAACCTAATACAGTGATATTAATATATTATTACGTTATTGGCTCAGTTATTACATTTTTTTTACTGGCCAATAACATAATAACCAGCCAATAACGTAGTAAGTTATTATGTTACTGGCCAAAAGTTATTACGTTATCGGTTCAGAACATTTATTACATTATTGGCCTACATTTTTTTGTAAAAAAAAAAATAAATAAATAAATAAATAATAATAATAATAATAATAATAATAATAATAATAATAATAATAATAATAATAATAATAATAATAATCAGTCGTGAGTGACAGTCTTTGGAAATAATTTGTAGACTACCTGCAATTTTCTGCTCAAAACCAATATAACAACATGACCATTTGTTTCTACTATTGAGAAAACTGTGGTTTGGGCTGGGTAGATAAGGAAAGATAAGATAATGAAGGAATTTCAGTGTTACAGCTTAGGGATAGCAAGTACAGCAAATATACAAAACATATATACAAAAATATATAAATTGGCAGTGGAAGGTTTCAGTAGAAAGTGTAATAACTAGGTACGAAAAATATGTGTAAAAAAAAAAAAAAAAGAAGAAGAAGGAAAGTATGAAATATTATAATTGTATATTGTGAGAGAAGATTACTCAAAGCAAATGTTTGTGTCTTTTGTCTGGGTTTTTTTCAAACTTGCACCATGAGAAAACCCCTGGAGTCACATGATCAGTTCTGTAGGACTAGATGTATGATCCCAATCTTGCATAGCTCCTGCCAGGAGATCTTCCTCTTCTCCACTCCCTCCCAAGTCATCCATTGCCCTTGCTTTGCCTGTGCCACCGCCTTTACACACCTTGCTGCCTCTTCTTGTCAGCGCATCTCCTGAATGACCAGTTTGCACCTCTGGGGTGCAGTAGGCTTGTTCCAGAGTGGTGTGCTGTCTTCACTGCCAGGACCACTCCTCCCTTGCTGCACTCGTCCCACGATGTCTCTGTGCCTGAGTGCGGCCATTGCCTGCTTAGTTGCTTCTGCTGAGGTCCACTTCCTCCCAGTGGCCAGGATGGGGGTAACTTGGGCTACCAAAGGATCATTTGAGTCCGACAGTGTCATCTCCAGCCTCACTTTGGCGCACTTGAACTCCTCTGTTAGACTGGAAACGGGCAACTCCAAGACTCCTTTTCCGTAGAGCCCAATGCTACTAAGGCACCTGGGAAGTCCAAGCCACTTCCTTACATATGAGCTGACCAGTCTCTCCATCTTCTCCACCTTTGAGACTGGAACTTCATATAGGGTTAGTGGCCACATGAGGCGTGGAAGGAGCCCAAACTGCATGCACCAGAGCTTCAGCCTGCCAGGTAGCACGGTTCTGTTGATGTTCTGAAGGCTGTTGGTTCAATCCTTCCTGAGCTGATCAATTTGCTCTGAGTCCTTGAGGGTGGCATCATACCATTGCCCAAGGCTCTTCACAGGCTTCTCAGAGACCAGATGTATGACAAATGGTCACTACTTTGTCACAGTGGGGCAAGAATTATTTTCAAAATCATATCTAGTCAAGTCAAAGCAGTTGAGTGTCCAGTCTGCCATATGCACAAACAAACATATAGACTGCATATATATGTGTTTCTATCAGTCACGGTTTACAGCAGGGCTGAATCTGATGTAACACTAACTGTCCTGTGATGTAGATGTTTATAAAGGAGAATCATAAGATGCCGATATTTTTGAATAAAAAGAATATCTGAACCTCATATGTAGCTCTTTTTATCCATGCTTTATCATCATTACTATTAAGCTAAATCTGAAACTCATGTAAATGTTTCTGTGCCTTAGTGCCTACGAGGTGATCAAACTGAAGGGTTACACCAACTGGGCCATCGGTCTGAGCGTGGCCGACCTCACAGAGACCCTCATGAGGAACCTGAACAGGATTCATCCCGTCTCCACCATGGTGCAGGTAATGGCTGTTCTCACATACTTCTCCTCCCCTCTCTGAGGCTCTGAATAGTTAAAACGACATCAAAAATGGCTTTCTTTATTTAAAAGAAAAAACCTCACATCCAGTTATGAAATTAAGTTAAAAAAAATAATAAGATGAAATAAAAGGCATAACTGAGACTAAACAAATCAAAATGAGTACAACATATTTCCCTTTCACTGGTTTTATTTATTTATCGGTTTATGTAACAGGGACATACAATACATTGTACATGAATTCACATCGCTGTAAATGCACCAGATTTAGCCCACATATAGTATAAGATGAGTGTTACAATTCAAAAATTTACAATTAATTACACATCAGGCAGTAAGCAAAAAAAGGTTAAAATACACATTGCACTAAGACATATTAAAAAATACAATAGAGACAGAACTAAAAATGTCTACTGTTGGCAGCTCCAATTATTTATGTGCCAAATTTTTTAGATGCATTTTTAATTCATTATAAGATTTCAGTTCTCTGATTACGACTGGAATAGAGTTCCACTTGTGCAACTGTAACTGCTAATGAGGCCTGACCAAAAGTGGAACTACGTGCTTCCTTCTGGCTGCACCTCTCATAATACGGTACGAAGCTGTTCTTATTACCTCCGCCAAGGAGGTTATGTTTTTGCCAGGGTTTGTTTGTTTGTTTGTTTGTCTGTCTGTTTGTCTGTCCGTTAGTGTGCAACATAACTCAAAAAGTTATGGACAGATTTTGATGAAATTTTCAGGGGTTGTTGGAAATGGGATAAGGAAGAAATGATTAAATTTTGGTGGTGATCGAGGGTGGAGGGGCCCACAGGGGGGCCCATTTCCAACATCCCCTGAAAATTTCATCAAAATCTGTCCATAACTTTTTGAGTTATGTTGCACACTAACGGACAGACAAACAGACAGACAAACAAACAAACAAACAAACAAACCCTGGCAAAAACATAACCTCCTTGGCGTGGGGGGGGGCCCACGGGGGGGGCCACTGATCAGCCTTGGCGGAGGTCTGCGCTCTCCGAGTGCTTCTAGTATTTGGGTGCTTCTATGAAACTGGATACATTTTGGTACTTGGCACTTTGCCAGCTTTTTAGACCCAATAATAAAAGAGAAATTTAGACATATTCCCCCCCAGGATGTACCTAATGATGACCTCAGATAAATGCAAAAAAATTATACTCTTGCTATGAGATATCCCAAAATTACAGAATTTTTAATAAAATATTGAGGCCAAAAATAGGACCAAAATTAGGACATGAAAAGCTACCTAGGTGTCAGTGCATTTTATCTGGACCACATGAAATGGTCTTATATACTGCTATAAATAAAGACGCTGTGTTAAATTTGATGATCCTAGGGTTTTTTTTTTAAATCCAGACATGCAGGTTTTTCATGAATCCCATTCCAGGTTTTGTATGTAACCCATTGTGTCCACTTGTGTTACCTGCCCAGTTAAACGGGTATAAATTGCAAATAATTTTGTAACAGCAGTCATTTTTGTGAAACACTCTGCCTTGCATAATTAGTTCAATTCCCAAAATGTACCGGAGATAAGAGATAAGAGATATTCAAAAAAATAGATGCATATAACTTTCATGTCTTTTTGACCGTGTTACATACAGATTTTTGTATTAAATATAATGTAAAATAATATAAAAATGTGTTTTATCTGAAAAATATTTTCTCTTTTATCTCAGTAAGTATTTATTTCTAAAACAGACCCAAAGTGCTTCCAAACTTTCTTCATAACATTATTCTACACCTGGTTTGAGTTTTTAGCTTCCATATCCTGTTTTAAGGGACCAGTTTCATAGAAGCACCCATTTACAAACTGTCTGAGCGGAGGACAAGTCAACAAGATGAGACGAGTTATTGATAATATGAAACAGTAAACATGAATTCTGTGCCCTGCGTCTGTTTACCTGTAGGGCATGTATGGGATTGGCGACGAGGTCTACCTGAGCCTGCCCTGCGTCCTCAACAGTGGCGGTGTCTCCAGTGTGGTCAACATGAGTCTGGCAGATGAGGAGGTGGCTCAGCTCCAGGCCAGCGCCAACACACTGTGGGACATCCAAAAGGACCTGCAAGACCTGTGAGCAGACAGCAGGGGGCGACGTGGACCCGGCTTCTTCTTCATCACCTCCACTGTTCTCTGTGAATATCAGTTCTTGCCTCACTGCCCTCTGTAGTCACAGCTGTACCAGGGCTTAAACCCACCAGATTTAGCTGTAGGAGCTTGTACTTGAACGCTTGCTGAAGAAGAAAGCTAACTGAGACCAAAGCCACAGCTCTCATCTGTGTTTGACTTATGATGCTTTGATGTGAAATAAAGTTGGTGGTGCTTGAACAGGAAATGCATGTGTTATTCAGCAGTGAAAGGAATAAACAAAGATAGAAAAAGAGAGGTTATAAGGAGATGACATTACAGTCTTACTAGAGGATAACAACTTTCACAGCAGTTATTAGACTGGATGAGACTTTATTGATCCCACAACAGGGAAATTTACTGGTTAAGGCAGCAACAGAATAAAGTGCAAGAAAAAAAAATGTGCATGTATAAAGATAGTGCAAAAGACAAACAATATATTAAAAAAAATAATATTAATAGTAAGTAAAACTCTATAGACTTTATACATATTTACAATTATATTCTGCATGAATAGAATAGAATAGAATAGAATAGAATAGAATAGAATAGAATAGAATAGAATAGAATAGCCTTTGTTGTCATTGTGCGCTCAAGGAAATTAGGAGTGCTCCTCCAGTCAGTGCAAACAATATGAATAAAAACTAATATGTCAGTAAATAAGAATAGAGCAAGTATAAATTTACACACAAAAAAGTAAAATAAGAAAAATAGAAAATACAATTTTACAAAAGTCAAATAAGAATAGAACTTAGGTAAAATAAAATAGGAATAGACAAAATATGAATAGACACACTATTTACAATATTAATAGTACTGTATATCTATGAATATTAGCAATATTAACAGTGTATATCTATGAAAGTATAAAAACAGTGCATTTGTATTTGAATGAATATTGACTAAACATGGCATAAATATTGCATTTTTATTGTAAGAACAGGGGATTATTGCAAGACTATATGCACATAATACACATGCACAGAGTTGTTGCACATTATTGAAAGTGATTGCAATAGGATACATTTAGTGAACTGACTGTACAGAAAGAACACTGGAGTTATTATTATTTGCAGTTAAGTGTGGTGACAGCTCTTGGGGAGAAACTGTCTGCAGAAACTGAATCTATTTGTCCTTGTTCTGAGGAACCTGTAATGTCTGCCAGAGGGCAACAGGTCAAACTGATGGTGAGTGGGGTGGGATATGTCTTTGATTACGTTGCTAGCTCTGTTGTGGTAGTGAGAGCTAGCAATGTCCTCTAGGCTGGGCCGGGGGCAGCCAGCGATCTTTTGGGCGGTGTTGATCACCCTCTGCAGAGCTCTCCTGTCTTCTGCTGTATTCCCAGCATACCACACTGAGATGCAGTACGCCAGGATGCTCGCCACGATGGCTCAATAGAAAACCAACAACAACTTCTCTTCCAGGTTATATTTCCTGAGCACTCTTAGGAGGTGTCACTGTGAGGTATGTGACAATTATGAGGTTTTCACAGATGCAACTGTTACATTTTTCTTTGCTACAACCTCAGATATAGAAAAAGCAGATTAAAAACAAAGCAGCGATATTAAAATGTACTTTGATTTTAATTTCTTGTTTGAACTCAACATATTTCATTTTATTTTTTATTTTAGTTCTATTTTATTTTATTTTCTGGAGAGGTTAGCAACACTGCTATGCTCAGGGTATTTCCGACGTGCAAGTTATACATCACGCACTATACGCTGCGCTGCGTCACCGCCCCTTTCATTCCGGAACACAGGTCCGCTGTGTAAAAGTCCAGCCTATCTCACCTCTGTTACTCCTTTGTCTTGGCTGTGGAAATCGGTCACTGGTGGAAAAAAGGCGGGATCACCATCTCACCTTTTTTCCAGGATCTCTGTGTAAAAGTGGCTTTTCAGTCTAGCCCAGAACCTGCACCCTCCCCTTCCTTAGCCAGGCCATTGGACGATCCTTCAGTTGCATTTCTTCCCAAACATCCTTGATATATTGGAGCCTGATCCATGTTTTCATCGCAGATGCCTCCAAGCCCAGAGAAGTCCACAACACTTGTGGACACAATTAAGGTGTCCTTTAGGCTCAGCAGTTTGTTAGTAATTTGCTTCAAACATGTAGGAAGGACAGACACCTCAAGAACTCAATCAATCAATTGTGCAAACAGAAGTATAATAATAAATAGAAAGCAAAGCAGACTGTTTCTCTACATACTTGAAAGGGAGTGGGAAGAAGTAAGCACTTATTTAGTCCTACCCTTTCATACTTCATACTTACACATATACCTATGCAAAAAAAAAAAAAAAAAAAAACACTGGAAAGTAATACACAGCCAGTAATAATCAAACACCTGACATATTGGCATTAGTGTCTTTAACTTCAGATTATAGAGCTGGACAAAGGTTCTCTACAGTAATCCCAACCCAGCTTTAGATACAGATATAGATGAACTTTATTGATCCCAAGGGGGAAATTTACTTCTGTCAAGTTTCCAGATCTCTTCATATCTTTATTTGAGGCACATTGTTTTAAATCCTTCTCTTATGCATTTGTCGACACACCCCCGATCCTCAGTCCATCTTTGCTCCTGAAGGACTAAACCTAGATGCTGCTTTTGGACCATATTATTGATCACAATCACCCATTAAAAGCAAAACAGTTATTTAATTCATTATTACCCATAAACTGTCCCTATCCCAACTTTTTTTTGGAATTTGTTTAAGGCTTGAATGTGAGGAATGGATGAAATATCAGAACTAGAATGAGAAACAGGTAGGTCTTCACATTTTTTTTTTCTATGGATGCCGTAAACAATAGCAGTAGGCAATAAATGCACATCAGATACTGTATAGTGTAATGAATATAGAACAATGAACAACATGAACATAGTGCAAGGCAAACGTCATAAACACCACATGTGTGTATGTGTTGTTCATACAGTAAAGCTTTAAACCCCATGTTAGTTCAATGTCCAAAGTGGTCAGATGCAAATCTGTGGCCACTGCGCCTCATTTTACTTTTACACATATTTTTTAAAGGCTCTGCTGACTATTCAAATGAAATATTCTATTAAGATAAAAAGCACAAAGGCTATAGAAAAGTATTATATTTTCCTTTGTCGGACTGGGGTGGGGGTGGTCAGCGAACGGACGGGGGGGAGGGGACCAGTCAGCTGTCACCTCCTCCATCATCACTATCAGCAGCAGCAGCAGCAGCAGCATCATCAGCTCATTGGATCTGATGTATCTGTTTGAGCCGCTCCAACCCCCAAATAAAGTGACATTTTCTTAACCCACCCCAGCCCCACCCATGGGTCCCACGGGTTACCCCTATCAATGATCTATGATCTGTGATCATAGATGATCAATAATGACAATCACGGCCACGTCCCTAAATCGCTTTATCCCTTGGAGGTAACTCAATGGAAATGTGACATTCCTGCCAGTCCGCTGAAATGAAGCATCGAAACTGTGTGAACGCGGGATTTGGTTACGTCTCAGGACGGGTACACGGACCTGGCCCACATCAGTGTTACATGTTTACGCCAGCAGCGCCGGAATTTAATGGAATGGAACAAGTAAAAAAAAAATCACGGGGGTATATGTCCTCTGATATGTCTAAACCTTTTGGAATTAATAATAGTAAATAAATCCATTTAAATATAAAAAGCCTCATAATTGAATAATTAATTATAAGTAATCACATTTTTGAATAAAGGAATGAGAAAAAAAAAAAAAAAATCTATTAGTTGTTTCATTAAGTCTACCCCATTCAGTGAAGTTCACTGGTTCAGTTTGTCCAGCTCCACTGTCATCCGGATGCCGATGCATGGACACACTCCACACTATAGATGAATACTGTGATTTTTTTTTGTTCTGATTTGCTGTATTTGATTCAAAGTATGTCAAACTAGTATGATGATTGGTGTAACAGTTTTTTCCGAACATAACTCTGTTCACCTCAGTCAGTTGTATGTCTGTTTTAATAGAATAGTCGGTTGTTACAGTCTGGAAAGGGGAAAGCTGCCATGACTGTGTCTGATGAAAAATAATGATTAAATAATGTAAATTATTGAATAACGATTGAAAATAAAAATTATAGTAATGTTGTGTAGTGAGTTTTGAGGCGCATATGGATGCCAAATGCTAGTTAAGAGGTGAACTTCAGTCACACATTACACGGTAATGTGGTGACCAAAGTTACTATTAGCATCCGTTTTATTAGCTAACATGCTATGCTAAGCTATATGATGGTCATATAACAGGGCTGCAGACGAACAGTCTAAAACTGTGAAAGTAAAAAAAAAGCTGAACGTGGATTAATGTCTGAAAACTATGATCGTCACCAAATTTTGTGTGAACATATCTAATCATGTCAACTCTCACCACTCCTAAAATCAAAATGAAAACCCTAATATTATGGATGTTGTCCTGTTAAGCTTTATCAGGCGCACATTAGAGAAAAAGCTTAAAGTAGTTTCATGTCAGAAAACAGCGGCGGATCAACAGATTACAGATGGACTTGTTATTCTTATTCTATTCTATTGTTAAAGGTTACTTATCATTACCATTTATTAGATGGATTTTTCATATTTAAGATACACGCACACAGACAAACAGACAGACAATTTATTAAATAAATTTGTTGATGATTGATCGCAGTTTTTGGACATTAAGGGCCAGATCTATGAAGACCATAATTTGAGTGTAGTAATTTGCTTGCACAATTTTGCGTGTGGGGCTGGACTGTGGTTTGAGGGTGATTTACAAAGATTGCGCAAATAACAACAGGTGCAAAGTCTTGCAGACCGCCCTATTTAAATAAGGGTTTTGTGTGCGCTACTGGAGACAATACACTGTAGAAACTGCTGTGGGGTACACTGGCACTAATGGTAACAGTGCGCTGAATGATCCAGACACATGGAAATGTAACGTTGGAGGAGTTTAGTCATAGAAGGTATTGCATGACTCATTCATGCATTCATTTTTCATTTTAAAGGTGTGTGGGTGTGGGTGTGTGTGGGTGTGTGTGGGGGGGGTTGGATTGAATATACTGTATTTACATTTTCGCCTCCCAGCACACACACAATTGCGTTGTTACATATTCATTCAATCTGTTATTGTCAAGCCTGCCTCCAGACGATAGTCTGGTTTGTCTGTCTTTTATGTTGTCTGTCATTTCCTGTTTTATTTTGTTAAGTTTCCCTCGTGTGTCTTGTCTGGTGTCTTTGCTTCCTTTCCCTGATTGTGTCCACCGGCTCTTGATTACCTGACTCCGCCCTAATTTGTTCCACCTATGTCTCATTGTCTTCCCTCCCTTTTGTGTATGTAAGCCCTGTCTTTCCCCTTGTTTGTCGCCAGTTCGTATCGCCTTGTGTGTTACCTACCAGCGTTTTTTGGATCCTGTCTGTCTGTATGACCCGGTTTGCCATCTCTGTTTTTTGCCTGTTTGCCTGATCCCTGTCTGTACTTCAGCCTTCTTCTGACTCATCGTGTGTTCGACCTATATGCCTGTTTTTACGGTACATGAGCTAGCCTGATCCCTGTGTCCTGTTGCCTGTCTGACTGCCTACCCGTGTATGACCTGGTTCTGCCATTGACCTCCCTCTGCTTCTCCCCAGTCGGGATACCGACGAGTTCTACCGAACCGGACGGTGGGTTTTCGTCTTCGGTCCGGCGTACTCACCCGGAGAAGAACCCAGTGACCATTATCCTCAAGATTTTGTACTTTATCATTTTCATTGAACTGTCAGTGAGCTTGGTGTTTATTAAACACTGTGAACTTTTCAGTCTGTCTCTGGGTCGTGCATCTGGGTTCAGTTTTCGTACTCTGAGCATTACAGTTATGTCATTTATGCGCTCTTCCCACTGTCACATACTCAAAGGCAGCTATTGGCTTACCTGAAAAATTATTTGAAAAAATATTCACTCTGTTTGTGTCTATTTTACATTATAGGTGCTGTGAGAAAATGTGGCTCCACCAGATCCGCCACCATTGGAGTCAGCAGCTAGAAGATGGTTTGGACGGAGCAGACGTCAGGAGAGGGAGAGAGGCGTCAACGCTGAGCCAGGCATTAAGTTTTTGTTTTCGGGCTTTTCCAGTCAGTTTGACAGTCACTTAAGTTTTTGTCCCAATTGTCATGATCTGTGCCTGTGTGGCCCTCAGCTCCTCCCTCTCTGCATCTCCTCATTTACCCATTATCTGACTCACCTGCTGGCGCTGCGTGGCTGCAGCCAATCACCTCCCAGCCTATTTAAGGCTTAGGTTTGCAGCCATGCAGCGCTGGTCCATTCGTCTCCATCACCCACTCCATAACCTGGACATTCATCCATCTTCCTCTACGGACTCTGACCCAGGTTTTGTGTTTTCCGTTGATTAGTTTTCATTTATGTTTAATAAACTTGTGGTTTTTTTTCCCTTCAGTACCGTGCACTTGAGTCCTCTCATTTCCCCCATTGTGACAGAATGGACCAGCCATACCTGGACTCAGCCGGTACTGAAGGGACCCGTTTTTTCGTCTCTCCGTGTTTTAGTTTTTTATCTCTGGTTTCGTTCGCCTTTCCTTAGTTCTCTTCTGTACCGTCGCTCTGCGCTTCCTTGCCCCATATCCGGCTTTTCCGAGACTTACCTTTGTCTCCACCCTTGCCCTCAGCGCCGGTGGCTCGGTCTCCTCCATGCCGGTTGGTTCGGGAGGTCCCGGAGCCGGGTGCACACCCCGGTTTTTTCTCCCAGTGCATCTCTGTCCCCTGTTTGTTTCCTGCCTTGTATTACCAGCGTTCCCATGTCATGTGGGGCCCCGGACCATGTGGAGTCCGGGCTCTCCTCCCGTGTTGTTTTTCCGGTGCGTCTCTGTCTCTCGTCCGTTTCCTGCCTCGTGTTTCCAGCGTCCTGTTCCATGTGTGGACCTGGGTCTTCGTGGTGTCCGGGTTCTTCTCTTATGTCTTTTCCTTCGTGTGTCTAATGGTTTCAGTGAGTTCATTAGTTCTGATCTGTCTGTCCATGTTAGTTTGTTTGTTCTGCCTGTTTTATTCGTTCCTCCCGGTCTCTCTCTGTCAGTGTGTGTGTATTTCTCAGTGGGTGTGAATTTTTTAGTCAATGTGTGTTTATTGCAGTCCATGTGTGTTATATGTTCCCTGTGTTTCTTCAGCCTCCATGTTTTATGCCATCGGTACTTTGACTAGTAGTTTTGTCATTTGTTTTCCATTCATGAGATTTCTATTTTCTTGTCTCGTTATTTCTTGACCTTTGGCCTGCTTCATGTTCTCTGTTTTTTGTTTTTCTTCCTCCTGCGTTCCTTATGTTGTCTGTTGTAGAGCTTTTGTCCCCTATCATTTCAGTTCGCTTGTCATTTCTCCTGGTCCTTCATTTCTCTTTAGCTTGTGTGGTTAGCTCATGTGTTTAGCTTGTGTCATAGTTTATATTTTTTAGTTTTTGTCTTTAACTCATGCCTTCAGTCTCTGTCTTCAGTCTCTGTCTTTATACTCTGTCTGCAGTTTCTGTCTGCAGTTTCATCTTTTCCCCTGCAGTTCAACTTTTCCCCTGCAGTTCATCTTTGTTTCTCTGCAATTCAGCCTTTTTCTCCTACAGTTCAGTTTCTGTCTCTGCAGTTCAGTCCTTTTCCCCTGCAGTTCAGCTCTGTTTCTTCGCAGCTCATATCTTCAGTTTTTCCCATCTATTCAGGTCTTCTCCTAAGTTCTTCTCTTCACTTTGCCCCTTTTCCTCTTTTTTCGGTTCAGTTCTTCTCCTCAGATCAGTTTCTCCTTAGTTCAGTTCTTCAGTTCCATTTCATCCTTCTCTTCAGTTCAGTACTGTAGATTGTCTCTCTGCCTGTCCGTGTCTCTGTGCCTGTCTGCCCATGTCCCACTGCCTGGCCTCAGTCCCCTTTTCCTTAGTACTACCCGGAGGCTAGTACGCCGTCTGGTAGTTTCCCCCCTTGAAGTCCGGTCCGTCCATCCGTGCAGTGTTCCTGAAGTCCGGTTCTGTCCGTCCGGTTCCGTCCGTCCGCGCAGCGTTCCTGAAGTCCGGTTCTGTCCGTCCGCGCAGCGTTCCTGAAGTCCGGTTCCGTCCGGCAGCGTTCCTGAAGTCCGGTTCCGTCCGGCTGCGTTCCTGAAGTCCGGTTCCGTCCGGCAGCGTTCCTGAAGTTCAGTTCCGTCCGGCAGCTTTGTGTTTCCCCGTCTCGGTCTTGCTCTTCGTGTTCCCCTGTCTCAGTCTCACTTTTTGTGTTCCCCCGTCTCGGTCTCGCTTTTCGTGTTCCCCTCAGCCCAGTCTCAGAGTCCGTAGTCCTGTCAGCCTTGTCTCAGTCAGCCAGAGTCATGGGTCCAGCCATAGTCCAATTCCAGTTGATGTCTGTAGTCCAGTCATAGTCCGGTCTGCCTTGTCTCAGTCAGAGTCATGAGTCCAGCCATAATTCAGTTCCAGTCAACATCCTTAATCCAGCTAGAGTCCTGTCTGCCACAGCCCTGGAGGTCCACAAACCAGGGGATTTTTCTATGTCCTGTTTCGGAGGGTTTTTCACGTCCTGGTCTGGAGGTTTCTCCATGGCCCGGTCCGGAGGGGTTACAACATCCTGGTCTGGAGGTTTTTCCACGTCCTGGCCCGAGGTTCTTCAGCCCATCTACCTAGAGGCTCATCACGCCGTTCCATCAGGAGGTTCTTCTGCTGTCTGCCCTGTGGTTCTTCAGCCAGTCTACCCGGAGGCTCTTCACGCCGTTCCACCGGGAGGTGCTTCAGCCTGTCCGCCCTGGGGTTCTTCAGCCTGTCTGCCCTGAGGTTCTTCAGCCAGTCTACCCGGAGGCTCTTCACGCCGTTCCACTTGGAGGCTCTTCAGCCTGCCTGCCCGGAGGTGCTTCATGCTGTTCCACCAGGAGGTTCTTCTATCTGCCCTGAGGTTCTTCGGCCTGTCTGCCCGGAGGCTCTTCAGCCGTCTGCCCTGTGGCTTTCCATGCCATTCCAGCGGGAGACTTTCCACACCGTTCCGCCGGGGAGGTTTTTCACACCCCGTTGCCAGGATGCCCCCTTTGCCCGGATCCCCTCTACACTCCAGGATGCCCTGGTCTCTGTAGGGGCTTTTCATATCTCTGGGGACGTCAGGAGCCATCCCTTGAGGGGGGGGTCCTGTCATGATCTGTGCCTGTGTGGCCCTCAGCTCCTCCCTCTCTGCATCTCCTCATTTACCCATTATCTGACTCACCTGCTGGCGCTGCGTGGCTGCAGCCAATCACCTCCCAGCCTATTTAAGGCTTAGGTTTGCAGCCATGCAGCGCTGGTCCATTCGTCTCCATCACCCACTCCATAACCCAGACATTCATCCATCTTCCTCTACGGACTCTGACCCAGGTTTTGTGTTTTCCGTTGATTAGTTTTCATTTATGTTTAATAAACTTGTTTTTTTTTTTTTCCCTTCAGTACCGTGCACTTGAGTCCTCTCATTTCCCCCGTTGTGACACCAATTTGCTGTGTTCTATCAGTTGTTTAAATTTTTTCATCATGTGTTTGTTAATATGGCCAAGCGTTAAATAAAACTGTTTCATCTACATGGACTGGTTCTTGATTGAAGATCTAGTTGTACAGACAAACACAATGATTCAGACTAAAAAGTAAGCCAAGTTAAACAGATACATAGACTACATCCTTGATTCAGCTTCATACATTCATTTGCATATAGAAATTTTTGGTCTTAATTTTTCCACAGTCAGGTATTAGCCCCTGCAAATTCATGACCTGTCTAGACTGATCTGATCTTGGTATTTTGCATATAGTCTAAACAACGACAACAGATATTAGGCCAGTTAATGATGATAGTTATGGTGATAATAATAACAACAATAATAATTCCATACATAACCCAGAGAGCAAAGAGATGCTGGTATAAGCAATGTTTCTGTGCTGCTGATTTATAGATGATTTTTTCATGCGGACTGACAGTATGTAATACAGAGTGCTTTTATTGTGAAGGCAGGAAGTGTGTTATGTGTGTAAAAACACAGGTTGTTCATGCTGGTGTTGAAGACAGTGCTGTGAGGAAATAAAATGCCTCCAAAGTTAAAACTGTCATCCTTTTTACACATCATGCCGTCAGGGCTCATCTTCCAGACGCTCGGTTACACTGGGACAGATCTGGAACAGAATCGCTGACCGATTCGGCCCGAAACCATTTGGCGGATCTGGCCCGGTGTCCAAATGCACATCGGGCCAAAACAGGTACTGCTCCGCAAAACGGATCTTCTACAGGGCTAACGGGTCTCGCACCAATCTGGCAAACGGGTCTGAAATGCATCTGGAATGCGGGAGACTCCAGCACAATGGAGATGGGCCAGAGCTGGACCGCTTCTGTAGAAGATCTGTTTCACGGAGCAGTACCCGTTTTGGCCTGATGTGCGTTTGGACACCGGGCCAGATCCATCAAACGGTTTCGGCCCATGTCGGGGTGCGATTCTGTTCCAGATCCGTCCCAGTATCTCTTTGCTATTTGGGACGGAACTGGGCCAGAGCTGGACCACTTCTGTAGAAGATCCGTTTGGCGGAGCCGTACCTGTTTTGGCCCGATGTGCATTTGGACAATGGGCCAGATCCGCCAAACGGTTTCGGGCCGAATCGGTCAGCGATTCTGTTCCAGATCCGTCCCAGTGTCTCTTTGCTATCTGGGTACTATCTGTAATGGTAGGCAAGTCAAAGTGCATTTTGATATTATCACTTTTATTATTAAAAGTTTTATATATATATATATATATATATATATATATATATATATATATATATATATATATATATATATTAGACCTGTAACGGTACACGTACTGAACCGTTTCAGTACACACCTGTTCGGTTCGGTACACAGCTGTGGTATGGTGAGAAAAAGAAAAAGGAACGAAAGACGTCGTTCGATGCAGTTCGGATGCAATCCGCGCAAGTTTCACACGGACATATTGAAGGACGCACACATTGACCCGAAATACCAAATAGCAGCTGATATAAGGTTAAAAAAAAAAAAAATAAAATATGGTGTGAACCTGGAAGGAAGAGACTGGAGACCCTCCACCATCAGTACAGTCCAGTTTGGATCAGTTCAGGTTCAGGTGAAAGACAACAACGAGGAAACAGACGTTAATAAGACGGACGTTGTTGGGCCCCTATGAACTACGGTAGTTCTAAAACACTTACACTAGCTCTGTCTGTTTGTCTGTCTGTCTGTCTGTCTGTCTGTCTATCATGCATGCTGTATAATAGAGGAATAAATAGAACACTGAAAGTATATAAAGTTTCACTTTCGTTTCACGACAGCGTTCGTTACATTAGTTATAGACCGCACCCCCAGGTATATAACTGTGCAAAAAAAAAAAAAAAAAATCCCCCGTGCACACAGGCACACAGAAATACACACAGTGTTCTAAACAGTTTGTTGTCTGTCCTAAAATACATAATTTGGTTCATTGTGTTGTCAATGTTTCTCTTCAGTTTGTTTAAACAGAATACCAGTTTGTCCTCCTGTTAATGTTGCACTTGATGTGGAATTTTTATGTTATTTTTATGCAGAATGTGAACTGACAGAACTGTGATTAGATTTTTCTTGTTTGTTTGAAACTACCTTTCAGGGAAAAGTGCAATACTAATGTTTAAAATACATTTAGTAATATTAATAATTTATTTTATTTTCTATTTGATTTATAACAGCAGAATTATATTATTCCTGTTTTTCTGTATTCTATTGTCTCCAAAAATTGGGGGGAAAATGTTAAAACATTCATAAATGCATTAATAGACATTTTGAGGGGTTTTCTTTCTTCCCGTACCGAACCGAAAGAAAAACGAACCGAGGCTTTGAAAACCGAAAATGTACCAAACCGAAAATTTTGTCTACCGTTACAGGCCTAATATATATATATATATATATATATATATATATATATATATATATATATATATATATATATATATATATATATATATATATGATCACTTTTAAAAGTACTTTTTTTAATTTGAATTTTCCATTCTTTTCCACTATTTCTTATTGAGGTCATTGAGTCTAATTCCACCTCCAGCAGAAACAACAGTAACATGATGAAACCCTGATGACTCACTACTAATTAAGTATTAATATCACATTAAAATATACATATCAGTGTTTATTTTAGTAGATACTCATACATTTTCAACTTATACAAGCATTGACGCATTTTTCCTGTGGACAAAGTGTTTTTATTGGCTCACCGGCCAATTGGCAATGAACTATTATGTAGGCACTGTGTCCAGCATTGTCACTGTCTTCTTTAGCTTTTCTTCAAACATCTTCTCTGATGAAACTACTGGTTGGATTCTTTTTTCTTTTTTTTATTATGTAGCTTCCTTGGGACATTGTCTACACATTCTATTCACAATTTTGAGAAATTCGGATTTAAAATTTTTAACAAATATTTGAAATATTAAAAATTTGCCTTTACTTATAATGGTCCATATTTTGATGGCTTTTAACATGGAAATGCTTAGAGATGGAAAGTCATATATGAACTTTCATTTAATTACTTGAGTTCTATTCCGGTGAAAGTACCACCCACTTCTGTTGGGAGATTGCTAACTAACATACTAACTAACACTAACATAGCGGCAGAACCTAACAACCTCGCAAATTCAACTTGTTATTGAGTCTTGACAGAACATGCCGGTAAGATACAGGGACATTCCTCCTATTTTTATTTGTCAGAATGGTATTTAATACATCCACAATAACACTCTTATTAATAGCTATTTCTGATAGATTATTCTTGGCAAAACTACATTTAAGATGAGAAATAAAAATCTTAAATTACTAAATGTAGCAGGAATAAGTATGAACTTTAACCTTTAAAGACTTAAACATAGTTAGGCATGCTATTGACCATGACCAAAGCATCTGCTGATCTAAAATATTTAATAATTTTCAAACTGCTAATCCTATATCTATATCGATAGATCGATAGATCGATAGATAGATAGATAGATAGATAGATAGATAGATAGATAGATAGATAGATAGATAGATAGATAGATAGATAGATAGATAGATAGATAGATAGATAGATAGATAGATAGATAGATAGATAGATAGATAGATAGATGATTATTTGCTAAATGTAGAGGATAATATTTTAATACATGGTGATAAATCAAGGATAAATGTAGAGGAAAATGATTTTGAAGTCAGACAAATATAGTTTTAGGTCTGTAAGGGTTGAGTATCCACTTGAGA
Organism: Sphaeramia orbicularis; assembly: GCF_902148855.1. NCBI lineage: Eukaryota > Metazoa > Chordata > Actinopteri > Kurtiformes > Apogonidae > Sphaeramia > Sphaeramia orbicularis. The sequence goes on from NC_043962.1 coordinate 48,581,322, forward strand.
ATCCCCTCTTTGATCCTGGATGCTTTCTTCTGTGTAATATGTGAATAATATAGATTTTCTCTGTTAATGTTCATAGGTAGTAGGTTGAAATTCTGACTTGGAGGAACTTGATCTGAAATAGTCATGGATTCCTGCTGTTACATATCAGAAGGTCTTACCAAACCACCTCCTGCTGGTCTCAGATCTGAACCCTGACATGCTGTCATCACAGCTCATTCATAAAATTTCACGATGACATTATCATGTGTTGATCCTGTGAAGAGTCGTCTTTTTGAGAAGTAGGAGTCTGGAAGTGATGGATGAGAGGCGACAGATTAACACCACATGTCAGTCTGGAAATAAAACATGTCACGTGACTGAGAGTCATTAACGACTGTATAATAACAGCAAATTGTGATGGTTTGTACATTATTTGCGGCAGCAGGAAACGACACTGAAAAAACATTATAACACAAGGTGAAGCTACAGGAAGACAGAAACAAAGGAACAACGGTAGGTTATGATACTGTTTGTTCATTTATAATATGAAGGTTTTGTTCAGTTTGAGAATGTTTCTGTTAGACGATAGAAATTAAAAAAAAAAATGGTTGATTTTATTTCAGTGCAATAAGACTATTTTAATGCGTTTCATTTATTCCTTGATGCTCGTTTTGTGATTTTCTGCTCTTAATTCTCTTTTTTATCTGTGTGTCTGATCTCAGCAGAGCTAAATGTGCTTTATAAATAACCTGACTTGACTACTGTAGATATGAAGGAGAGGCAAAAAGTTCTCAGACAAATGTAATAAAAAAGTTTATTGATCAAATAACAAAATTATTTTTCTACAAGCTCCATTAGAGTCCAAACACTTTTGCAATCTACAGGGGTTGGACAAAATAATGGAAACACCTTAAAAAATCAACAAAATATAATTTAATATGGTGTAGGTCCGCCTTTTGAGGCAATTACAGCCTCAATTCTCCGAGGTATTGATTCATACAACTTGTGAATTGTTTCCAAAGGAATTTTAAGCCATTCTTCAGTTAGAATACCCTCCAACTCTTTTAGAGACGATGGCGGTGGAAATCGACGTCTTACTTGAATCTCTGAAACTGACCATAAATGCTCAATAATGTTGAGGTCTGGGGACTGTGCCGGCCATACGAGATGCTCAACTTCATTAGAATGTTCCTCATGCCATTCTTTAACAATTCTAGCTGTATGGATTGGGGCATTATCATCTTGAGGTGAAGGTGTTTCCATTATTTTGTCCAACCCCTGTATGTTTCCATCAGTAGATTCTTTCTTTGTAGAATTGCTGGGGCTGTCTTTGACATAGTCTTTGTTTTTGACATTTGTCTGAGAACTTTTTGACTCTCTCTTGTATAGTTTCATTTTTGACACATCTTGTGCTCTCTCAAGTTATTTTTTTATTATTTATATTTTATATTTATATTATTTATACTTCAGTGATGGCTCTTGTCACAATGCTTGTGCTGACATTGATTTCTCACTGCTGGAGTGCACCTCATGTGAGTCAGAGCTGGAAAAATCATTTCATGTTTCAACTTAATTAAATCACTTTCAATTTAATGCATCAATTTGTTTCTCACTTATGTTTTCCAGCGGAGAAACTGGACCCCTCAGGCTATACTGTATCTAAAAGGAGCACGTAAGACATCACAGAGAACACATAGCAATTATGAATCATGTTCTTATTAAAATACAAATGTTGATATTTTGTCTGTTTTTCTAAACAGAAGGACATCGTTCAATATTAGAGCGAAGCAGTAGAGATGAAGGGGAAACTTTACAAGTAGGTGAGTCAGAAACATCTCCATAATGGTGAAATGTCAAAAAATGAATTGAATGAATGAATCTATTTTTAAAAGAAAAGAAATGACCACTGCATTGGCTGCATAACTACTCAGACGTATTTAAATTTTTCTTCTCTGTGGAAATTTTAACCAAAATAATTTCTCAAAACTACAGTAAATCAAACAATATAATGGAATCATGAAATACCCACTAAATTATCTATTTTAATCAGTTTGTGTTCTCTTTTTTATATTTTTCATGAAGAATTTTTTTTACAATTCTCTATTAGTGAAGAGAGATAAATGAGGAAAGTGCAGAGACATAAAAACTCATTCTTAAGAGATAATGTGTGATTTTTAGTTCAAAATAAGAGGTTTTCGTTCCAGGGGGCTCAACAGGACATTCAACCTGCATTTATTCTGCACTTATTTTTCATATGTCAAAAAGCAGGTTCAGATGATGAATAAATAAATATGCATCATAAGTATATATATATATATATATATATATATATATATATATATATATATATATATATATATATATATATATATATATATATATATGTGTGTGTGTGTGTGTGTGTGTGTGTGTGTGTGTGTGTGTGTGTGTGTGTGTGTATATATATATAGTATACATATATATATATATATATATATGTATACAGTATATATATATATATATATAAATATATATATATATATATATATATATATATAAATAAATATATATATATATATATATATATATATATATATATATATATATATACTATATATATATATATATATATATATATATATATAAAACCATGTTTACAGGAGCAATCGTTCAAGTAGAGCATGGTTTCAGGTTAAAATGTGAATAAAGTCAATACCTCAAGCTATAAAGGCTTGGGATAAACAAATTGAAACATTAGACAGGAAAGACAAACATTTACACCTTATGTGAGATTAAATATGAAAAACAGAAACCATATATTTTGCTTTATATGATCAGATGAAAGTAATAATAATAATAATAATAATAATAATAATCACAATCATACAGTTTAAAATGAAATGTATGATTTTCAATACCCAGACACCATGAAAATGCAAAAATAAAAATTAAATAAATGAAATTTTTTTAAAAACTGATCAAACAAAAAAGGCCACTGTCTCTCCTTGGTATATGTTTCAGTATCAGTTAATTCTGCCTGTACATGTTCTTATTTTTCTTATTTGTTTGTTTTTGTGCAGTCACTCTCAACCATGACAGTGATCCACAAGCTGGAACATCATCAGCTGCTTCCTCTTTTCTGGATCTTCTGCAGCAAATCATGGATGAAGGTAAAACTCTGCAACTATTAACAGACTTTGAAACCATCTGAGCCACTTTCAGTTTCTGTAAATGCATCTCTGTTTCCAGGTGGACACGATCCGTATGAGGAGCTGAATTACTTCTAAACCTGTTTTCAGTCGGTTTAAGAGTCGTCACTTGGACCCTCCTCTTCCCTGTTTCTGCTTTTGTTGCATTTTGTCTTATTCTTGTGTGCCTTTTGTTGCTTGGACTTCAGTGTTTAATTAAATGCTCCATATAAGGCCTCTGAGTTTCATTTCATCTAGACTGTCACACATCATTTTACAACTTGTTTAAAAGAAAAAAATAAAAGGTTTAATTAGCTCCGGGCAACAATTAAGCCATTCACACCACACAGTGATGAATTAACACCACAGTTATCACTCAAACATCATCACACTGTCAACCTGATGTTTGGGTTAAACGAAGGTCACAATCAGCCCAGTCGGACTCTATATTATGGTGTCCAATCTGAGAGTAAAACCTCTCCACAGGCATAAATTCAACCACGGCACCTTCATTTACAGTAAGATAAAAATTCTAACCATCCTGAACATTTTTCTTATACATGCTGCAAATAAATACACAAATATCAGTGCAAGAACCCCAGGTGCTTCAACCCAAACAGGATGGTGATTACTGTTGGACCTACAGCAGGAAATTGCCACAACCACAAGAGACAGTTTGAAATATTTTGGAACAGCTCTGATTCAGTCTAATGGGCTCTAATACAGAGGTTTACTATTCATAGAGTGTTATGCTCATATCTAGGAGTACATTTAGACAATTTACCACAACTTACCTTCAGAATGTGCAGGCTCAATAAGTGGTGTTGGCACAAGTTTAGAAAATGTGTCTTTTTTACATGTTCATCACTCCAAATTATGAACACGAGAAATTCTGGTTTGAGATTTGGAACCAGCCTGATTTGGTGAAGATCAGATGTTTTTCTTTTGTTGCTGTCCAGTGTCTTATGCACGATGTACCTGCTTTGTGTTATGAGAGCACATCTACTGGTCATTGGCTGTTTAATAATGAGAACTTAAAATAATATTAAACCAATCTCATTACGTCTGAATGTCAAGACAGAAAGCTGGCTTCAGACTGAGTTTTATGACAATATCAAACCAAATGATTCAGACAATGGAGCCCTCAACTCCATTAGAACTCTGACACTGGAAAGTTACTTCTGAAATTGCTTGAAATGGCATCTGTGTGGTTGACTTTAGAGAGGTGGAAGAAGTATTAAAATCCTTTACTCAATATTAAAACAAATGACTATTGTAAAGGTGATGCACATTGAGAACAGTGGACATCACTGTTGGATGTATAGATCTGTGTTGCATTGATCTGATTGACTGCTGTTCTAGTTGATACGGTTCATATGCATGGGAATATAAGTGATAGGGATCTAAATATTTTTTCTTTGACCATAACCTCTCCGTCAAAAGCATTTGCAGCAGCACTGTTTGCATTTATATTTGTTTTTTTGAAATTGTTACATCTTTTAGTTTTGTTTTAGAATTATTCCTGCTGTGATGTGCAGCACTGACTTATTACAAACATGTGCCAGATCCCTAATGTCGATCCTAATGAACCAACTCACCTCCAGAGTTGGATACCTGCAGCTTTCAGCCTGAATATCATCAGAATAAAACCAGAGTAAACTCACTTAATACTAACATTTTCACTGATAAAAAAAAAGTACAAAGTTGGATCCCAGTCCTCAAAAACCTAAACAGCAGCCAGAGACCAAATGCATATTTTGATGTAGAATGTTTAATACTTGTTGAACCACTGATTGTATCAATGCATGTAAATAATTAAGGTAAAATGCAGTTTCTCAGCCTTTCATTAGATATGACACATTCATTATTTAAATGAGTCATATCTAACAAATACTGAAAAATCTCTTAGGAACAGATTAAATGTACAGAAAAATTCCTTTGAAAGTGACCACAAAAATAGATCTAGGTCATTAAACGTTAATGTCACTGACATAGAAAAACAAACTCATAAAAAGTGCACACTTTATTTCAAGTACGCATTTACAAAAGTTACAGTAAAACACCTTCACGATGAGCATCACTTTGATCAGTTCTGGTAACGTTTAACTCAGTCTTTTTTGTTTGTAATGTACAAATCTTCAGTAACTCTTTACTGATCAGTTCAGTGGTCCAAAGTCAGTCCATAAATAACAAACTGGAATGATACAAAAACAAAGACCTGCTTCAAGTCTTTAAAAAAAGGAATCTCTTGGTAACGTCCAGTGGCACAAAGTACAAAACCATTTCCTTCTCACAGGAGGAACATTATGCGATCAAACATCTTCTGGCTCTTTTCTGCAGTAACATGTCTGGATTCACATTTGCTGCTTTGAGGAATGCTAAAGTTCTTCTGCGATAGAAAAGGCAGCTGTTATACCATAGTGTTGCTCTCTCCAATTTTATCCACCAGCTGGAATTAAAAGACACAAAAACAGACTTACTAAAAAACAGAACTCAACTGGATTCAGATGAAAACTTGAAACACAAATATCTTTAACATGAATAAAGAATTTAGCAAAAAAAAGGATAAATATTTGTCTGGCACTGAAGTAGAAGGACAGACTGATAATTTTCATATCCACTTCCACTAATAAGGATTGTAATAATACAGCTTAAAAAATTATTATTATTAATAATAATAATAATAATAATAATAATAATAATAATAATAATAATAATAATGGATTAGATTTATGTAGCACTACTCCATTTACGCTTACTCAAAGAGTGTACATTAGATCCATTATTCATTCCCCCGACCACCACCAAACATTCACATGCATTCATAAACCAGTGTGAGTAGCAAAATAATGCAAAAAAAGAGTGTTTTTGAGCAACTAACACTGACAGCAACAAGTAAGCAATCAACTAAAGAATCTTCAAATAGAAGCTTTGATGTCTGTAGAGTCGGGCTTTGATCCCTGATTGGTCTGAAAACTCACTCACCCACCAAGTCAGACAATGTAATACAACACATTTTTTCTTAATTGAGAACTTTACTGTAGATATGGTCGACAGATTTCACCTGAAATACTGTTAAATTACTTTTTTAATTAACATTTGATGAAGTTCACTGATTTGCAGTCAGTAAGCTAGCATATAGCATTAGCTCATTATACTACTCTCCTGACTCTTTTTGAGCATGGTAGCAACATGGTAATGGCCAAATCACAAACTAATAATAATAATAATAATAATAATAATAATAATAACAATGATAATAATAATAATAATGGATTAGATTTATATAGTGCTTTTCTATGAATACATACTTAAAGCACAATTTAATACTTACAGTTCGAATTCCTGGTAAACTAAGTAAAGACCCAAGCACTGGTACTCGTCTGATGAACCCCACCGCCACTGGGAAGAATCCCCTGTTACACAGACAAAAAAAGAGGTCAAACTAAAAACAATAAAAAGACACATTCATCTGAGACATGAGAGCAGTATCTTCTCTTTCTTTCTATTTGAGCTGACCTGAACAAGAGGAAGAAACCATACAACTCTAGAACAACTCCAATGATCGGCCAGCCAATCAGCACCACAAACACCCCTCCCAGGAAGAAGCTGGTAGCTTTCACTTTGTGTCTCTGGAAGAAAAATCTGAAGGTTCGCTCCAGGCCAATGACAAAGGACAGGCCTGACACAAACAGAATCTGCACAAAAAAAGACAAACTGAGTGAAAACTTTCAGATCAGATGAGGCAGATATTCAACTGTCGGTTTCATGATAGACTCACGTTTCCAATCGCAAGGAGAGCTTTGTCAAAGAAGAGCATCATCCCAAAGAAGAGGAAGAAGACACCGAAACCAGTCAGCCCCATCCCAATCTCTGCAAAAAACAAAGACATTATTATGACTAGGGCCAGACAATTAAACAATAATGAAATGTATCATGATATATTTTTACATCATAATATTCATCAAAATGTCAGAATCAACATTTTTCCTTTGACTTTATGGTTTAAACTGTTCACATTTTCCGTTAAATGTAATGCGTTTTGGTCTTACATCTTATTAAGTCTTTTACATTTGCATCTTTTACTTTTTTCATCTGTTGCATTATTTTAGTCTTTTTGGATCTCTTGCATCATTTTTGTTGTGCTGCATCATTTTCAACAGTTTAATTTTGCTGTAATTTCAACATTATTTTCTTCTTACTGTGACTAACATCATGTTTGGCTTGTTGCATCTTAACAGCATTTTATGTTTTGTGTCATTTTTGTGTCAATTTTTGCCATTGTGTAGTTAAATCATGCATTATTATTATTACAATAAATATCAAATTCTTTTTAGGAAATAACAAAATGAGCTGCAAAATAAGAAGTGAAAAGGGATATTTAAAAGGGATGCAAATATCGGTGAGACATTGGCATCGCCTGATATTTGCTGGTATCGGTCATTCAGCATATCAGATGTATGTTCTCATCTAATGTGTTACATTAAAACAAATATGTGTGTAGGTTTGAATTTGTTCATTCAAAGATAATATGATGAAACACTGAAAGACTTAAAATAGTGTATTTGCATTATAATGACGATTTCTTTGTTAAGGGAAACAACAAAACAAAACTAGAAAAGCACTCGGAGAGCGCAGACCTCCGCCAAGCGCAAAAATTCCCCACATAATCGGTGATACAAATCCTACATTTATTTTTTAAAATAAAATCCGCCTTCTGGATCAGATCCGGATCAGCCTTTGAAATGTGATAGAGGACCCCATTGTCAATTCCTGAGTTAAATTTCATGAGTTTTGGTCAATAATTAAGCGAGATATTTGGAAACGAAAATTTTGGCCCCATTTACCACAATGTTAACGAAAATTTCAAAGTGATCCAGAATCCAGGATTTCTTCCGGATCACCCCCAAAAGTTAATCATTTCTTCCTTATCCCATTTCCAACAAACCCTGAAAATTTCATCAAAATCTGTCGATAACTTTTTGAGTTATGTTGCACACTAACGGACAGACAAACAAACAGACAGACAAACAAACCCTGGCAAAAACATAACCTCCTTGGCGGAGGTAATAAAACAGATAGTAATATCGGCATTTGCATCCGCTATGGGCCACAATATCATTTTATATGTTGGTGAAGGTATCTACCAAGAATACTGCAATCAGTGCAACACTAGTATATGTTTTAAAATATGCACACAATATGAGTCAGTATTTTATAACCATTAATTTTGTAAACCTAGGTCTAATATATCTAATATAAAACCTACTATTCTTCTTTTAAATTTTTTTGACACTATAAAATGGTCGCCACATTTTCATACATCAGAAATTATTTTATCTAAACACGTATCAAGTAAAATCAGCAACTGAAACAAAAAAGAGGAAAGTAACACATTTTCTGATATAAAAGCGGAAATTTGGTTGTTATATTTATTTCTACAAACACATTAAATGCATATTTCCTTGGTTGACTTTGATCCATATATCCGTATACAAATTTATTTTACACCTAATTTTAATGTTTTGATGATTGTTTTAAATCCTTAATGGGGTCCTGTTACGTACAGACTTTCAGCCAATTGCGTTTGAGCTGCGAACATCATACATTTAACGCAGGAAACGCTACAAAGACAAAGAACGGCGGAAACACCAGATATAGGCTAGTCTTACTTTGTGAATCCGTGAGTGAAATCATTTTTGCAGCTGCTGGACGATTTACTAAATCAAACCGAACACGTACAGACCCGAACCGGCGGATTTTGATGCTAAACTAAAGTGTTGACGCCGCAACAGCGTTAGCAGTTTACGCCGGTCTACGCAACGTTTTCCGGCGCCACGCAGCCACGTCGTCTACCGAAGATCGTCCGACACGAGGAGACTCACTCCCATTACATATTGTGGAAGCCCAAGCCATTAAATGTGTCTTACTTAATGCCATTATCGATATTTTTTACTTTAACTTTATGGTTTAATCTGTTTTTATTTTTATTTTATTGATTTATTTAATAGGGACCATGCAAATTTATGAACATTGTTATATGAAAAATATACCATGTGAATATGCCAGAATTAGTAAAAAAAAATAACTACTTTTCATCTGCAGTCCCTGGGCAGGTGACAAAACAAGACATAAAACAGCCGAACATAAAACAGCCAAAAAGCCAACACTGATACAGCACTCACCTGTCAGTTAAAATGTGATGTGTTATTATGTCTTTTACAACATGTGCATCTTTTATGATTTTAATCTGTTGCATCATGTTTGTCTTGTTGCGTCTTTAACAGCATTTTATCTTCTTGTGTCCTTTACATTTTTTCATTTTTGCCATCTTGCTTTTCAAGACAGTTGAATATTTATTGTAATAATAATAATAATAATAATAATAATAATAATAATAATAATAATAATAATAATGTATAATTTAATTACGCCATCATAAAAAGTTAATTTTAAAAAAAAGACAAACATGTTAAAGACAAAAACAATGTTAAACACGAAAACAATGTTGAAGACGTATCAAAAAGAAAATTCTGAAAATGATGCAGCAAAACAGAAGTAAAATCTTATCTTATCTTATCTTATCTTATCTTATCTTATCTTATCTTATCTTATCTTATCTTATCAAAGCTGTACGTTACTTGTTTTTGTCCATTGAATTTTTTTTAGAGTGAGCTCTCTGCATGTTTTACTGCTGTTGTAATCTACGCATGTCCATTCAAACGTCTTCGTGCGTCCGAGCTGCGCAATGGACGCGCCGTGTAGTCGATTTGTCATTATTACTTAAATTTTTTTAACCGATATTTGTGTTATTATTTGTTAGAGTAGTTATATAAAACTAATTAATAAATTCCGTCTAATGCACAAAGAGTTTTGAGAGCAGTGCGTACGTTTTTCCTTGATTTCATTAAGGGACTACAACTCCCATGAAGAGGCAACGCGGAAGAGTGGATCTCTGATTCAGACGTGTTCAACTGAATCAGGAGTTTGTGTAGAAGCCGGGGTCCTTTTAAAAACAAAAAAATTGCCGCTTATTTGTAACGATGCACAGATCAAGACTCCCCCTAACTAAGTGACACATTTTATCTGTGCTGTGAAACAAAATGGGGCCAGTTTTCGCCACAGTTCTTGTTTTTGTCGGATGCTGTAGTAATGTGGTGTCTCTGGAGCTGCTTGTAAGGTCAGTGACAAACTTAGATTGTTTATGGACCTGCTGGACTTAAAGTACAAGTTTCACAGCTGGACTTTAGTCTTATTTTGCGCTTTTGTTTTTGTATATTTTGACATGAGAAAGTCTCTTTGAAATCAAGTGTTTTGTTTTATAAGATTCCTAGGTTCTGATAGAGAGAATTTATAGCAAATATAAGCTAAAGAGCTAAAAACAAGGAGCCATAAATACACAAGTGACATTTTAAAGAGTGACTAATATAAAGACCATAAACTTTTCTTTGTGATGTGAGGTTTCCTGCTTGTGTTGAGATAATATTTAGCAACTGAGAAGTTTCACTCCTTATTTACATTTTAATGGACTTAAACGTGTTTGTGGGTTTTACCCTGTTTTCATTATGGAACAGTTTTCGCTCATTTTCCATGTTTTTGTTCTTCTCTAGACATAAATATCAGTTACGCTCTTGTATATAATCATTATGATGGTCTTGTATATAATCATTATGATGAATTATAAAAATAGATTTGACAGACAAGAGAAAATACCATTTGTTGTTCATTAATGTCTATTACAACATTGTAGAATAGAAAAAAAAACTGGACTGAATGATCAATATTTAGTGTATGAGTTTTTATCAAAATGTGCGATATGTTTTAATATTGCTCTACCAGACAAACATTCTGGATAAAATCAGGCAACATGATAACAATTTTTTTTTTTTTTTTTTTTTTTTTAAATGGCTTCTGAAATCCTGGAAAAAGTGTGAATGTCCTGAAAATTATTTCAGCAGAACAGTACTGATTTTTGGAAGGTAAGATGGAAAATGAGCACAAACATACATTTAAAAAATTTGAAAGAAAAAAGGAGTCTGTTCAGCCTCAACAGAACTAAATCATATTTTAGGGTTTCATCATTTCATAATTTACAGTTGTGGAAGTTGATCAACATGCACTGAGGACATGGTAACATATAATACATACATAAACAAAAAGGTCTGTGAAATGCAAAATAATATTATTTTTCAAGTCTAGTACATTCAATATTAATATATAATTGTAGCTATCTGATGAAAATATGACTTATTTTAGAGAAAATATGAACCAGTAAATCATAGGGACAGAAAACTTGCTGAAGACCATTAAATATGTTATATGAGGCAGGGAAAGTTTTGAGTTCACTTTCACTTTTAGGCATTAATTGGAAATATTTTACATGATGTTAAATAAAATTTGATCCCAAATGAGTCATGATGAGGTAAATCTACAGCAGTCCTAGTTGATGTAATCTCAGGACTCTTCCACATTTTAATCTTCAAAGCTTAAATATAGTTTAATACATGGTAAATTCTTCAGTCTACCCTGCAAGGTTTATTCTGTGTTGATTACTTTTGATGCTTTTTGCTGGTTATAATTTGGAAATTGCAGGAATCTCTGCACTGATTCAATGTAAAGTAAACATTGATATATTGTGGTGGGAGTACAGTAGTTCTATCATCCATTAGTTTAATTTGGTTGTTTTTTTTTTCTTCAGGGAGTTTCCAGGATGTGGCAACATAGTCACTTTTGCGCAGTTTTTGTTCATTGCTTTGGAGGGTTTCATCTTCGAGGCCAACTTTGGGAGGAAGAAACCAGCCATCCCTATTAGGTAGAATAACGGTGATGGGATATACATATCTGCTTCAGGTCACATTTAGAACAAACACTGACAGTTTTTGTCTTTTTTCGCAGCAACTACGTGATCATGGTGACCATGTTCTTTACCGTCAGCGTGATCAACAACTATGCTCTGAACTTCAACATTGCTATGCCATTACACATGATCTTCAGATCAGTGCGTGTTGCTATTTTGTTCCTAAATCTTAACATGTTTCATCCAGTGCTTCTTCAGGAACTTGATCTATACTTATTGCATCTTTTCAGGGATCACTAATTGCCAACATGATCCTGGGGATAATCATCCTGAAGAAAAGGTATAAATCCTTCTCTGGACGAATTCTGAAGTGACACTTGAGAATCTCATTTTTCAGGCTTGGATAAGTTAATAGAATCAGCGAAAGTTTTGGAAAAGTCATGGCATTTAACTGTCACTGATGCAAACTCCATACATTTTGGTGAAATTATCATTTTGAGGTAAAAATACAATCTCTGAGATTAATGCAGATGCAAGGGGAATGCTGAATAACAACTGACAAATATGACCTTGTATTGTTCCATTTAACATTAAAAAAAATCTGAAAATGAAACAGAAATAACTTCCTTATATTCAAAATAAGATGTACTCAAAATAAGTGTGGTTATAGAATGTCTTTAAGAAAACATTATGAACAGAAATTTTTAAAGTCATACGTTTTGATGAAATAAACAGAAATACATTTGCTTTGTAGGAGTAAAATTAACTCAAGTGCAAGCTTTTCCCCTTCATACTGATGCAAAAAGATTGACTATAAATCCATATTTTAAAGCTAATATTACAAAATGTTTCCTCTTGGTGGAATTTGTCCCTGAACTTGAACTTGTTTAGATATTTTGGTTCTGTGTTCAACAGTCTTCATGTGCTGCGTCAGCTGATAGTTTACATTTTAGCTCAGTTAGACAGAAAACAGTCATAGTAAAACCATAAATTATCTCCATTTTCTCTATGGTGTAATGAACATGTCTTTACCTCTGCCTGTTTGTAGATGTTCTGTGCAGAACCACAGTACATCAACTATGTTTGTTTTCTTTTCTGCAGATATTCAGCCAGTAAATACCTGTCTATAGCATTAGTGTCTGCTGGGATCTTCATATGCACCATTATGTCTGCCAAACAAGTGGTGAGTCCTAACATTTTAGACATTCATACTAAGTGAAAAGGGAGTTCCTGGTTATATAGTAAGGCTTCTGGTGTACTGGTATGCAAACCAGAGTATGCGAGTCCAATGGGGAGATAGAATGTCCTCCCCCTTTGGAGTGAGCAATGGTGTGTGGCAAGGGGGGCTACTTTCTCCTGCACTCTTTAACGTGTACATGGACGATCTATTGAAACAACTTAATGGTTGCAAAGCTGGTTGTGTGTTTGGTAATAGTAATAATAATCACCTCATGCATGCTGATGATTTGGACATTTTTTCCCCTAGCAGCGCTGGGTTTCAGCAGCTGCTGAATATATGTTCTGATTATAGTCTAACATATGATGTGCAGTACAATACTACACAGAGTACAGTTTTGATATGCAGAACAAAAGAGGACAAGGACCTAAACTTTCCTAATTTTTACCTGTCAGGACAGGTGCTGAGTTTGAACACCAAAATAAAGTATTTAGGCCACTTTATTATGGATCAAATGTCTGATGATTATTATTTGTACAGGCAATATCGAATGTTATATGTGTATGTATATATGTTCTTTAATTAATTTGTCATTTGTTTTATGCAGAATGTGGCCAATGAGGGTTCAGAGGAACAAGGATTTTATGCCTTTATGCACTGGCTGATTGGTGAGTTTAGAACATTTTATTTTAGTCTGTAAATACTCAGTGTCCATTATAAATACCCAAAGACTGATTATGATTCTGGATTCACTGGTCAAAACTAAAGACTCAGCTGCAGTCTAGTTATCATGTAAGACTTACTTTAAGGCATATTATTGAAGTGTTTACTATATTTGACACGGAAATCAGAGGTAGGGAAGAATATCTGCACACAGAGATGGTAATGTGTTCTTAATTTCCTAAAATTACAAAACACTATTAATTACCTTATTTACTGTATATATTGCATTATATCACCATATATTGCATGATACACATAGTATCTTTTTTTAGCTTTTTTTTCTTGTGTATTTGTGGTTTTCAGGTATTGCCATGCTGACATTTGCTCTGCTGATGTCTGCAAGGATGGGCATATTCCAGGAAACTCTGTACAAACAGTATGGAAAACACTCCAAAGAGGCTCTTTTTTACAATGTAAGTTTTTTTTTTTTTATGGTCTAATATGCAGGACCCCTCACATTAAAGCAAAACAAGACAATAGCCTCTTTTACACAGCACTTCTGTTCTAGGACTATTTCACCTTAATTCCAGAAGGACCTCTGTGTAAACAAATTGGTGGGATCAATTGGTCCCACCTCTGTCACGGCTCTGTAACACCTCTGGACGTAGTAACAGAGCCGTGATAAAGGTGGAATCATGATTCAGAAAGGCTTTGTAAAAGGAACACCTCTCGCTCCGCAACCAAGGTGTGACGTTTTGATGACGTATTGCATGTGCGACCTCCACACCGGGGGGATTTAAAAATGAGCACTGTGTACAGTAAACAAACATGTCAACGCAACCAGAAAGATGTGAAACTGGGGAGACACCGCGATCCGCGAGCTGTTGTCACTTCGGGTGGAGGACTGTATCCATGCTAACATTTGTGGAACTGTGAAAGACGGGAGAGGTTAGCAACACCGCTATGCTTGGGGTATTTCCAGCGCGCAAGTTATACGTCACACTATATGCTGCACTGCGTCACCGCCCCTTTCATTCCGGAACGCAGGTCCGCTGTGTAAAGGTCCAGTCTGTCTTACCTGTTACTCCTTTGTCTTGGCTGTGGAAATCGGTCAGTGGTGGAAAAAAGGTGGGATCACCATCTCATTTTTTTTCCGGGATCTCTGTGTAAAAGTGGCTAGTAACAAAGCTGTGATAAAGGTGGAATCATGATTCTGGAACGCTATGTAACAGGAACATCTCTCGTTCCACAACCAAGGTGTGACATTTTGATGGCGTATTGCGTGTGCAACTCCTGCACCGGCGGGATTTAAAAATGAGCGCGGGCCATGTACAGTAAACAAATATATCAATGCGACCAGAAAGGTGTCGAACTGGGGAGATGCCGAGATCTGCGAGTTGTTGTCACGTCAGGCGGAGGACTCTGTCCATGCTAACAATTTGTTGATTTGAGAGCCAACACCACTATTCTCAGGGTATTTTGTGCAAGTTATATGTCACACTCTTCGCTGCATCACCACCCCTTTCATTCCGGAAAGCAGGTCCGCTCTGTAAAAGTCCAGCCTGTCTCACCTTAGTTACTCCTTTGGCTTGGCTGTCTGAATTGGTAAATGGTGGCAAAAAGGTGCCATTTACTGCTTCATATCAGGTTCATACTTCCCATTTTGATGATGAACTAGCCAGATTGCTCTGCATTAAGTAGAAAAGAAAAATTGTTCTGCTTAACACTCATTTTTGCCAAGGACAAGATTATCAGCATTACGTATATCACTAAAAAGATATAAATTATGCAGATAAGACAGTCCGTGTTCAAAAACGAGTATGACTGACACCCTTTTTTTTTGTTTTATTCTTTCTTTTTAGAGTTAACTCACAAAGAAAATTCACCTCTACCACCAGTTTCTACCAGATCCACATCAGACGATAAAACTATGAGAACAGTTCTGGCCAAAGTAAAACAAAAGCAAAAATAAAGTTTCAGCTAAAAGCAAATCAGTCAGATGTGAATAACAGAAACTTCATAGGTTCATCCTGGAACTCAGAGCTTTGGTTCTTTTCATTTCAGTTTTGTTTTCAGGTGAAGCACAGGCACCCAAACTAACCCTCCAATATAGTTCTGCATAGATATCACATGATTCTCAATCCTGCAGATAACCCTGAACTACCCCTGTCTCACACCTACATCTCTGTGTGACTCTTCTTATCCCTCTCTCATTCCTGAATCATGCGGTAGCTGTAGACTCAGCATTAGGTGTAGTTAGAGATGCCTTTAACCTCATAATTTGTCTCTGTCTTGTGTTTCTCAGCACTGCCTGCCTCTTCCCGGTTTCCTGATTCTGTCCACAAACATCTACAAACACTGTGTTCACTTCAGCCAGAGCAGTAGGTTTCAGACATCTACTGAAGTTTATCTGCTACTTTTATATAAATAAGACATAAAGGACTTCATTGTTTCTTTGCAGCTCCCGTCATGGTTCCTGTGGTTGGACTGACTGTGCCAATAATGTGGATCTACCTGTTCATTAATGTCATCACACAGTATCCTTTAAAACCATAATATGCTGTAACAGTTTACTGATGTTGTTGTCTGACGTGACAGAATATAAACATAACTTTAACAGACTGTGTTTTGTTAAGGGAGAGCAGCTAGCTTTATAGATCAATCAAGAAGTTCTTGAAAAAGATATTAAATAATAATGTAATAATGAAAAAAGTTTATATTTCTGTAAAAAATATGGGGGAATGTGGTTTAATGTAGTGCCATTTTATCCACTTTGTAAAATATTCATTATTAAAGCTGACAGTTACTGCATGTAATAGAGTAAAAAGTTTGATATTTATTCTGTAATGTCGTATAGTAGAAATATAGAGTAGCATAAAATGGAAATTAGTACAAGTACTGTATCTCAAAATTATCCGTTGTGGAATAACAAAGCAACTAGTTGAACAATAATAAACAAAGTAATGAACAATTCTCAAAATCAGCAACGTAATGAACTAAAATAAATAATGAACAAAAATCAACAAAATAAACAAAGTAAACCAAACTTAAAAAGTAAGCATCGAAATTGACAGAAATTGACAGTTTAAAAAAATCAACAACAAATATGGTTCAAAATAAGCAATGAAATCAATAAACATGAATGAAATAAGCAATAAAATTAACAAAATATGAAACAAAATGAGCAAAAGAAGCAAGAAAATGAACAAAAATCCACAAAATAAGTGAGAAAATGACAGAAATTGCAAATTTCAACAAAGCTAACAGCAAAATTAAAAATGAGCGATATAAGAAACAAAATGAAAAAGAAATACACAACATTAATAAAAACAAAAAAACAAGCATCTAAATTATAAGAAATTTACATAAAAAGCAACCAGGTTAAATAAAATTAACAAAATAAGCTACAAAAACAGCAATGAAATGAATATAAATAATCAAAGTATGCAATAAATGACATTTCACATCACGATGAAACATGAAGTGAGCAAATTCTTGTTCAGACTTAACCAGTTTCTTCAGGTACGTGTGCATCCGTGGAGTTTTCATCCTCACCACGGAGTGCACATCCCTCACCGTCACTCTGGTGGTGACCCTCAGAAAGTTCTTGAGCCTCATCTTCTCCATCCTCTATTTCCAGAACCCGTTTACCACCTGGCACTGGGTGGGCACGGCTGTGGTCTTCCTGGGCACGCTGCTGTACACTGAGGTGTGGAGCAGCGTCCAGGCGGCGCTCGGCCGGCCGGGCATCAAAGAGCAGAAGAAGCTTGAGTGAGGAAAGACTGCAACGGATTGATCTATGGACTCGGAAATTACTTTTGGTTTTATATTCTGCAGTAGTTTTCTACAGTCATGTCTTTTTGGTTAAAAACTGTAGACAATCATTCACACACGCAGCAGTAGAGCTGAGTATTGTTAAAAAAATAACACCCTGGCTTTGATACGGTTCCTAAATAATACATCTTTTACCTTAAAGGGGTTCTATGTAGTATTGCAGTGTGAAATTGTGTACCAGAACACACATAGGACTACCACAACCACCAACAAATTAACACTATGTATCCACAGACTGTATCACTCCCTTAAAGTATAAAGCTCATTGTTTTACACACATCTGTATTACGCTATCATCAAGATTTCTTTTTCAAACTAAAACTCAAAGATGCTTATTTTGACAGTCAGTCAAAAAAACACTGTCTGATGAGCTTCATGTGCTGCATCAGCTAATAGTTTACCTTTTAGCTCTGTTAACTTACCTCTGTTTTTTAGACAGAAAACAGACACACAAGTGCTTCTAGCTTTTATGAGTTAATTTCTTTGACTTTAAAAATATTTGTGCTTCTCATCCCATCTGGCCACTTTCTGACACTTTGGTCAAAGGTCCTTGGGGTTTGTTTTCTTCACCATGGGGGACCAGGAGAGTGACTCACTACTAGTGGTCAAATTAATCCCTCGGCCAGTTGCTGGAAATAAATTCTATTCATATCTCTACAATACAAAACACAAGCATCTTTTTCAGAACTTCAGAGCCCTTTATTATAAACATTCAATGACAATTCATTTTCTAATATTTGGAAAATAGAAAAAAAGACAGCTCTACAGCGTAAAAACTACTGTTAAACCCTTTCATCACAGTATAGTTAAACTGAACTGGTTTGTTTTTGCCATGAAACTTGGCATTAAATGACTGAACACTCAAAGTTTGGTGCCCAGCCCTGCTCAACACAGCATAAAAACTGAACAGAACATGTTTTAATTTTCAACACATCCTCTGAGCAGCTCAATACTATCAGCAGTTTAGTCCACTTTCAAATCAAGACCAGGAATTAGTTATCAGGAGACTTACAAAAATAGAGTCCATATTGTCATTATACTGTATGCACTGAGCTCAGGAGTGTGTCTCCATTGTTTTTTTTTTTTTTTCATGGACAGCTGTGGAAAAGAATGAGATGTACTTTTAACCTAAATGTCAGCTTTTTATAGGATTTGTTGCATTGTAGACAGTTTTTCATCATCTAAAAGTGGGACCTTGTGAACTTGACATCTCCTTTTGAATATGTATTTCTTAGACAGAATCCTCCAGTGGTAACATGAATATTTAGGTTAAGTATTTCAGTTAATTGGAATAAATGTTTTAGATGCAGCTGGAATATTGAGTATGCAGAGGTTAATTTATGCACATTTCATTAGGCCTATTGTTGTCTCAGGTGTTTAGGACCAGTTTACAGAAAATGTGTACAGTATTTACACTGCCTGCTCATTGAAATTAAACTGAAAACCTGGCTGCATTAAAGAGGATTGTGCTTGGTTTGTTGCAGAATGGAATCAAATGTAGGTGGTTTTATTATTGATTTAATATGGGACACAATGTTCCCTTTTACGCATAGGCTGCGCACCAATCCGGAGCGGCAGTGTTCAGCCTCAGCCAATGGCAGCAGCTGTTGTAGACTCGCAAAGAAGGAAGGGCACAGGGTTGCAGCTGTTGGGAGGTGTTTGCACGCCGCTCAGATCCACGTTGGGGATTAAATATTTTAGAGTAGGTAACAGGTAGTGGTCCGTGGCGCGGCACCGGGTACGGATGGGGGGAAACGGGCCGAGTCACTTCTCTGCAGGGGAGGATGAAGGCGGAGGGGTTACTTTTGTGAAGGGCATTCGGGTGAGTGAAGGAAACTTGACGAGCAACATTTCAAGACACATTGTTTCCACTGTGGCGCATTCTTATACTTTATGCACGTATGATTTCTGCAGGATTTATTTACATTCAGTTTTCAGCTTACTGCACAGATAGTTATCAATAAACTGAGGAATGAAGGTTTGTTTACAGTCACCTTCAGTTTAGCGTAACGATGAACAGGGAGACCATGTCCAAAAAAAATAAAACCTAAAGGACACGGGGAATGCCTATGTGGGATGACTTGGATATAATATCTAACTTTCGAAATGAGCAAGCACAGCATCAGTGATTAAAAACACAAGGATATTTTGTCTCAGATTGACTTCTCATGATTTGACATTTCCACCTCCTCCTGCATGAAATAAAAAGAATAAGAAAGAAAATTTAACAGCAGTGAAGACTGAGTGTGAAATGAGCAGCCAATCAGCAAAACAATAAACAATTGAACAAGAGAAGCATCAAATTAAATGAAAAATAACTTAATATGCCTGAAAGTTTTTTAAAAATGTAAGAAAATGAGAAACAATGTTGACAAAACAAGCAACAGAATGATTAAAATTAACAATATAAACAACGCGAACAATGTTTTCGTACAAAATGAAGCTCAGTGAATTAAGTAAGCAAAAAAATCGACATGAATCAACCTAAATGTTTAACAATGTTTCCCTACGGATAAGAGACAAGAAACATTTTGTTTAGTCCTTCATACAGTAGGTTAAAGTGGTCACTGACTGGACTGATGAAGCAACGTGAAAACTCTGGGTTTTAGCTTCAATGTTATTTTTCTTTTTTTTTTGCATATGAATTATGTCAAAAAGAATACTGTTAGAAAAAAATGTCCTGTTGAATGTGTATTATATTATTAAACTGTTATCAGCGTTTTCATTATATATTTAAATATAATTCTCCTATTTTCTCTCTTTAACATCATGAAGCAAAATATAATTTTTGAGAATGAAAATGTAAAAACTTTCTTTTCACAGTAATTAAAGGGTGTTTCAATCTCCTTGATGCTATGTGATCCATTAAAATGATGAAAAAAAAAACCTAAGTTTAAATTTTACAGACTTTTTTTTAACCGTTCTTTCATCTCAGCTTTCAGACAAAGTCATAAACCGGATGCGACAAGGCCCAAAGGTCGTTCCTCCGCTGCCTTCGCAGACTGGACGACCTCCTGCACCACAGTCAGAAAGCGCAGCACCCACTGCACCTCCAGCCCCCTCTGTTGAAGACCTTCTGCCTCTTCTGGCTGCTCCTGCTGAAGCCCCACCTTTACCTTCAGCTCCAGCAGTAGAAGTCAGTCCTCCAGTAAAAGTCATCCCTCCTCCACCAGTGAAGTTCCACTCCCTCCCTCCTCCCATCGTGGAGCCTCCAGCTGCAGCAGATGTCTCTCAGCCTGAAGCTAGTCCACCATCTGTACCTTCTTCAGTAGTAGAAACACCTGTAGAGCCTCCACCTGCTCCCGAGCCAGTCCCACCTCCTGTTGAATCCTTCATTCCGCCTTGTGTAGAGCCAGAAATCCCATCTGCACCACCTTTAGCTGAAAGTGGTCTGGTTCCTCCACCTGTAGAGTCAGTTATGGAAGCCAAAACCTCACCTGAACCTGTAACTTTATCTCTGCCTCCTGAACCAACAGCTCCAGCTGCTGAACCTTCACCTGTACCTCCACCTTTTGAATCTGTCCCATTGACTCCACCTGAACCTGTAGTTTCATCTGTAGCTCCTGAACCTCTGGAGTTAGCTCCTCTAGTTGTCCCATCACCTCCACCTGAACCCTTATCTTCATCTCTTCCTCCTGAACCGACACCTCCACCTGCTGAACCTGTTGTCCCATCACTTCCACCTGAACCTTTAACGTCTGTGCCTCCTGAACCTGTGATAACAACATCATCTCCAGCTGTTGAACCTCTGGAGTTAGCGACTCCAATTGCCCCATCACCTCCACCTGAACCCCTACCGTTATCTGTGCCTCCTGAACCGACACTTCCACCTGCTGAACCCGTTGTCCCATCATCTCCACCAATGGAAACGGTTCTGCCCTTAGCTGATGTCCAACCGGAGACATTTCCAGTTGAACCTGTTGTTTTACCTCCTCTTGTTGAGCCTACAGTTACCGAGTCCTTAGTCCCGTTAATTACAGCAGAAGAAGTTTCTCCATGTGAACTTGTTCCACCTTCTCCGGAGCCTGTGGCAGCACCAGAGCTGCCCTTTGAGGAGCCCTCCCCTCCATGTCACTGTGTGGAACTGGCTGTTTTACCCGCTAATGCACCTGTAATCGAACCCCTTGTTGAACCTTTAACCTCCTCAACTGCTGAACCAGCTCCACCAG
Source organism: Sphaeramia orbicularis (assembly GCF_902148855.1). Taxonomy (NCBI): domain Eukaryota; kingdom Metazoa; phylum Chordata; class Actinopteri; order Kurtiformes; family Apogonidae; genus Sphaeramia; species Sphaeramia orbicularis. The sequence goes on from NC_043962.1 coordinate 48,603,108, forward strand.
CTGTGGAGACCACTGTGACCCTGCTTGTGCCCCCCACTGTAGAAGATGAAGCACCTGTCATCGTCACAGCACCACCACCTGCAGCAGGTGATTGTGTTCTTTCTCTCTATCATGGTTTGACAAGGTTTCTGCAGGTCTAAAATCATATCATCTGAATTTTACACCATAAAGGAACTATATCTAATATTTCTATTTTCAAATATTTAAAAAATGATCTAAACTTATCATTAATGTTTAGAATAAAGAGCTCTGAATTTATGCCCAAGACACCAGTGTATTGGATTGGACAGATATGAATTAAATTTATTTACACCAACGGGCCAGGGCATTTATGTGACCACAGTTCAGACTAAACTGTGACAGTTCTGACCTTGTTTGGACATTTCCAAACAGATCTTTTGTGCAGTTATGGATAACACAAAACCGTACAGAAAACTGAGGCCATTTGTGTTTTTTCTGTGCCTGCTGTCTGTCTAAAGTCAGAGCTAAAAAATTAACAGAGCTATAATGTAAACTATCAGCATGTGAAGATTATAGGACGCTATTATTTTGAGCAACTGTCAAAAAAAATTGTTTTTTTTTTTGTTTTTTTTTTTTCAAAGTCAGCTTTATTGTCAGTTTTGCCATAAGCACAGTGCATATAGAATACAAAAATTGCAAATGTCTTAGGCCGTTGGTTTAACTATGAACATAGTGGAAAAAATAGAGTACAATTATAAACAGAATATAACTAAACAATAAATAAACAATGAAGTGGCAACAGTAAAGTGACAGATGAGTTATTGAGTTACAATGACATATGCAATTAAAGTGTCAGTTGCAATGGAGTGGCTGGAGCAGACCCTGAGCAAATGAAGAACTTTGTGTTTAAAGGCATTGGAGTCACAGTCAAAGTTAAAAATATCCTTTATATTCTTAGGGAAATCTGGTTTAGTCAGGAGTAGAGTATACAGTTGTTATGGCACATAATATAAAAGCAATGCAAAGGGCCTTGTGCAGAAACATTTTTATACACACATCATGACAAGTGACAAAAATCAAAATATTAATAAAAAATCAAAAATATGTTGAGTGCAGCAAGTTCTCCCTAATTCATTTTTATGTGACATTTATAAAGTAGTAGAAAGTGTAATGCTATATCAGGTCACAGAAGTAAATGTGTATCATGCTATGAAAGAAATTCCCCCAAACAAAGAAAAAAATAAAAATTTGGTTGTCAACACCTGCCTTTGAGAATCATCAGAGTCACCAAAGTTCAGCCCCCGTGATACCGCATTCAGTCCAATCTTACTAAATTTTAATCTTATTTGGATATTGTGTAGGTATCCATGTAGGCTGATTTTTGCCATTTCTACTGTGTTCATTCAGATGGTGCCATTCCTCATGAAGTGGTTGAGGAAGAGTTGAGGAAGAAGATAAAAGCAGAGATGCAGATGAGTCTGGAAGAGGAGATCAACCAGAAGAGACGGGAGCTACAGCAACAGTAAGGACAGATTATTGTCAATATTAAATGCAAAAATAAAAACAATAAACTTGATTTTTACAGCATTTTCTAAAACAAAGTTCGATATTGCTTTTACAAGACAAATGGTAAAAGCCAAGTAGTTTATGTGTGGGAGGAGATTATGTATATTGTATTCGGATTGTATGTTAGCCACATACTAAAAAAAAAAAAAAAAGAGATGTCATTGATTAATTATGACCTTGTTCTTCAGTTTTAACCCCTGACTGGACAAAACAACAACTGAAGTCTCAGATCAGATTATCAGCAGCTATGCACAATATGGATCTAATAAATTTAGGTATGACATATTTGCAGACTCTTTATCAATATAAGACAGAGAATCTCAGGCTGAGACACAAGAATTAAACATCATCAATTCACATCTAAATTAAGCTTATGATGCAGATAATACAGCTAACATTGTGTTGCAATAGTTGTATTTGTATCTACAGAAAAAATTCCATTGCATTCATCAGTGTCTTGATTCATGTCAAATTCCTAAGTAGATGTTGGATGTGGACCAACTCTAATCCTAATCGAATGTAATCTACTGAGATTTCTGACGTTGATAGAATTTCATGCAGTGTTATCTGGGACAGTGTCCATCAGTAAATGTCTCTCTCTAAGAACGCTCATTTTTAGCCATGACCAAAGACATCACAATATTATGTCATCTTCTGTCTGAGATAGAGAAGTGAAGTCCTACCCCTTCAACTGTGACCCATGGCAAATATTAATGGTGGTCATTGGCAAGAGATTTTAATTCCATTTGGATTATGGCATAATTGACATATTTAGAGGATAATTTTATCAGTCAAAAAAAAGATAGTTAGTGGTATCTTTACCACTTCATGTTGCTCTCTTGAGCAACATGAAGTTTTGTGTGAAACATCTGTGAACTGCGTGTTGTGAAATGCATCATGATGGCATAAATATGTTAGGAAATATTAGAAGGGATGAAAATAATTTCAAGTCTGGTCATGTTGCACCTGGAGAGACTCTTCAACAGCAGCTTGTGGAGAAACAAAATATGGATGACTTCACTTCTGCAACTTTTGGGTGCGCCGCCTTTTTAGTACTAACAGTCTCATACTTCAGCCATTTTACAGCAAACTGATTTGACTAAATTACAGAACTCTTAAATTGACAAGACATAATATGTGTAATTGAACTAGGACTGGACTATACAATTTTTCCAACCAGTTTGATGTGAAGCCAAATACTGGACTGAATTGGAATTTTAACATGAGGCATGGTGCTTCCATTCGGCAGTAGGGAAGAAATTAAACTATCAAAGCCCAGGATTGAGAGTGTAATGACTCTAGTCCACTTGATGGCAGTAGTTTACCTCAAATAGTGTTTTTCTCAAATAATGAGAAGAAAAAGCAGGAGCAAGAAAGAGACACTGTCCTCAGTGCTTTGGAAACGTTGCTGGATATTTGGCACTAGAACACTATAATTGCTTTCTTCCTGCAACATTTACATGCTGCGTCTTTTTTTTTATTTTTATTTTTTTTATTCATAGCCAGTTTGACAAAAGAAATATCGCCATAACGGTGCAGTTTTAGGCTCATGTTCCGCCAAAAGCACATGAACTTAGTATACGACGGGGCATTCCCCTCCCTCAGCAAAAATGTGATTCTCCTTCATGATGCCATTCTAGCTTGGCAGTAAATCATGTATGGCTCATCAGACATATCATTGTGTTGCTTATTATGAGGCAAAAAAAGATGGATTTAGTGATATGAAATGTCACTTGATTTGAATAAATACAACTGGTTTAAACCTCTACACAGGACTGGACTGAACAAACCGGAAATCGACTCAGCTGTAAATTGAAGACATAACTCAGAAGATAAGGAAAATATTTTACAACTATGCATATTTTTTTAATTAAGCAGCACAAAAGGCTGGACTTCACCTCTCTGTACCTGACTTCAGGAGGGGATTTGTGTTTTTTGTCCACCATAGGGCAGGGTGAGGCAATCTCCAACTTTACCACTAGATGTCACTCAAATATCATTCACTGAACCTTTAAGTAGTGATTTAACAGATTAAAAGATTCAGATGAGCACACATTGAAAAGGGATTTAAAGGAGGTTAAGGAGCCTCCTCTGATCCTCTGGGAGTTTATTTCATAGAGTTGGAGCTCTAATAAATGAGTCCTGGTCACCAATTTAGAGGAAAGTCCTGTTACCCTCTGGTTGTGGTTTCTAAAATGTATCTGTTTGTGGAGGCTGGAGGAGCTGAGGGCCCAGGTCAAAGCTGAAGCCCAGGCAGCGGCTCAGGCTCAGATCCAGGAGCAGGTGAAGATGACCCTGGAGGCAGAGAAGGTAGCGTACATGGAGAACTTGACGGAGTCCATCACAAAGGAGCGAATGAAGACGGAGGACGAGAGGCTGATGGTCCAGCTTTACGTAAGTACACCAAGTAGATGTGTATGACCTGTAGATGAGTGAGGATCGCTTGAAAATGTGAAATGTTTTCCTTCTCTTACTGTGCCTCTTTCTCTTTCTTGCCCTGTTGTCTTCTCTCAGTGGATGGAGATGAAGGTAAGACGGGAGATGATCGTTGCATGCGTGTCTGTCTCTCTTTCATTTCACTTTCATTCAGCTGCTGCACCACTCTCCTTTTTCCTATACCACAGGAAAAGTAATTTATCACAGTGTAGACACAGGATAACAGTGTCAAGAATATTACAGGATTAAAATGCTTTGTTGCTCATTTGCTGAGGTCATCTGGGGTCATCATGAACATCCTGGACCATAAACCGTTGTTTTGGATTCACAGGCGCATAAACTGGAGGAGAAAGAGAAAGATTTGAAGAAACGAGATGCTCTCTACAAGGAACATATTGAGAAACTTGAAAATAAGGTAAGTGACATCTAGATATTTCACGAAAAATTTGTTTTGGGGTTTTTTTTGTTTGTTTGTTTTTTACCATGACAGGACATTAAGATCAGTCTATGTTAAAAAAAAAAAATCAAGATTTGTGGGGGATGTTTCAAGAAGAAATCCCATATTTTATAATGATGTAAATCTTGATATTCTTTGAAATTACAAAGTCAGAATTTAGCAAGAAAACACTCAACCAAAAAAACATGGTATTAGTATTTAAGTCCTGCAAAGTATGTTGGTCATGTCATGACCAACACCATAATCTGCCACAAAAACAGTCTCCTGTACAAACAGCAGGGAAAAGAAACTAAAAGTCAAACTGCGGCTCATCTCCCCCGGAATGAGACCAATGTAGCATTTAATGTTAATTATGTAATAAGAAGAAATTAAAACCACAAAATAAGTGAAAAAAAGTCACTGTACTCTGATGTAGTGGCTACAAATTAATTTTAAAAAGAAATGAATAATCTAAACATAAAGAAAACTATACAAGTATTAACTTGCTACTTGCAAGACTATCATTTATGACTAACATGGCTTCCTATTTTTTTCAGGTTTTTTCTTTAATTATTATCCTGCTTGTCCCTCTCAATAATTCTCTTAAAATGTGCTGTCATGTAGAACTGTGTATAAACATGGTGATAGACTGCAAGGACGTACATATTCATGTATTTTTGACAGTAAGTGTAGGACCAGATGAAGCGAAAGTGAACATCAGCGTTAAAAATTCAAGTTTCATCTATCATTTTTCAAATAGGCCAATTTTTTTAGCTTAAGAACTCTGTTTTATGGAAGTGTTTACAAAATTTCATTATTGTAGAAAAAATATAACTGATTATGTGAAGTTATACTTCTGACATATATGTAAATGCACTGTTAACTTTAATAATAATAATGTTTTTTCTTGTTTGTATAAGTGATATTTTAAGTCTGTGAATCTGTGGGAACTAAGTATTCAACAGTGTAAGAATATAGAAAGGTTAAGCACAATCCAATTAGTAGTCAAATATGCTCTGCTATTAGCTGCATATATCACTGCAGTTGTAATGTATATGTTAAATAAAAGTTTATTAGCATATTTTTAGTGTTTTATTTCCAGCAAAGTCTTTTATTATGACTACTAAACAAAGTAACAAACTGCTGTCCCTGTGTCACAGTTCCCACCTGTCCCCATGTCACAACATATTTGTGTTTGTAAAAAACTTATCATTTAAACATTTTTATCCAATATTGATCCCAATTGTAGATTAACATCATAACTAAAGCATGTTTTGAGAACAGCATGTTTTGTACATTTGTGTAAAGTGAAAAAAGTATTTTTACCCCAAAATTTAATTCTGTAATTTGTAAAATGTGTGATGTGAAAGTACTTACTGAGACCTATTCATACATGTAGTACATATATATTAAGTTATTTAGTTTTCAACACAGAGCTTATTGAACATGAAATGTGTCCCCATGTCACCGCTTTATCTGGCCCTGTCATGGATTTAGACATTTACTGCAACTTTAAGTTATTTGTTTTTCTGTACTCCTTACAATCTGTTAGTGGTGGAACTTTGTAATGATTGCAACAATCATTTGTGAACATAATCTTGTGAGAATCTGCCATAATAAGTTAGGCTAATAATAATAATTTTATGTATATGACACCAAAAGATATTGCTCAGAGATAATTCTGTAATCAGGAGAGCAACAGCACCACTATTAGGTCAAAGTGTAACAAAACAGAAGGTTAAAAATGAAGAGAAGCTGGCAGAAGAAGAGAAATGATACCAAGTGAACAGTAAAGGTTCGAATAATTAACTAGAAAAGGGTCAAAACACAGTATTCGAAATCTCTCTGATGGGAGATTTTAGAGACAATTTGATAATTAGTGTTGCTAAATCACCCACATTTTTTACTTTAAAATTCATTTTTGCTTTAGTTGGACCATAAGGGATTATCCAAAACAAGGAGCTACTTTATATTGAAATGAATGCTGGAATGGCAATCAATTAAACTTCGCTCTCTGACGGGACATTAGACAGACAGAGACAGACAGAAAGACAGACAGAATCACAACACAACAGTGGGTTAGTAGCCAGGTTGACATCAAGGTTAGTATATAAACTCTAAAAGACACTTGCTAAAGAACTACTCTAAAAGAGCTTCCTGTACAATACTGTAAATAAAGTCCTCTGATTGTATTTACACATTACAGGGCAGTGATGTAAAGTGAAACAGTTAAATAAAGTGTAGCAGTGATATAAAGTGAAACAGTGATTTAAGTGTAACAATTATTTAAGTGATCTATAGTGGTTAGAAAAGTAGGTGTAGTCCAACTATATAAGGTGCTTGGATATTTTAAAGTCTCATTAGATCAGTCCTAATGTTGTCATGACAGAGACCGAGACCCCCCCTGACCACTCAGTGATGAGTTGTACAGTCTGATGGCCAGGGGGATGAAAGAGTTCCTGAGCCTTATTACTGTGTTTTGACCAAAAAGAGGACAATAAAAGGTATAAAATGAAAGCATGGACAACACCAGACAAACAAATAGAAAGTAGAGAGACATCTAATCACAACAATAAAAATAACTGGAGAAAATAATTAAAATAGTGGGAAAACAGACTAAAACCAGTAAAAGTTAACAGCCGAAAGCAAAATAAGAACAATAAAACTGTAAAAGGAGTATAATATTAAAATGACAAAAACATGTCTATGAAAATGTGTCTTAAAAAGTGATTTAAAAGAGATTCCATGTCTGTAATTTGTAAAGAGCAAATTCAGCCGCAAATTACCTCCAGTATTTCACCAAATCCTGAGTTTCTGTGATAATACTTGAGTGTGAATCAATATCTGTGTATGACTGCCCACCCCTTTGAATGCTCTGTCACAGTGGAGCGGGGGTGTCCTCAGGGGTGGATGCTCCTGACAAATTGTTTTTTTAGTGTGGACTCCCCTCTTTTTCTGCTACTAGCATTGAGCCACTTATTAACAAGTAGGGGCTCATTCAGGATCTAAACCCAAGACCACATGCACGTGTCCTTGAGGTGCTGTTTTTTTTTTTCCTGTGGTTACATTTATTCTTCACTATGGAGGTTGTGCTGGAATTTGTAAAGGAAAGTTGACAAGTATGTTGATGCAGATTTAGAAGATATATACATGGAAACTCAGAATGAGATACAGAATGAGAAAACTCAAAAGCAAAATCTCAAAAAGTGAAGAGTGTGAATGGCAATAATAATAATAATTATAATAATAGTAATAATATCGGTAAGTTTAAGTAAAACAGGCTTTTCTTATTCCATGTGACATCCTTTTTTTTTTTTTTTTACTGATTATGTGGAAAAGTGTTATTTTCAGTGACTGTCATCTTTTACCACTTTGACAGTGTGCTCAGTTTTACAAAGTTACCGCAGACAGTTTCCAGAAGAGCAAAGAAGAGACACACAACCGTTTTGCGTAAGTTGCATGAATCCAATAAATATCCAGAGTTTTTATTTGAAAGTATTTTTTACAACTTACAGAGATAATAAAGTTTCATTGGCACTCGGAATAATGACTTTTCAGCAACAATACAAAGGGACAGTGAAAAGTGGCATTATGTAGGATATTTTGTGTCTTTGTGTCTCTCTTTAAGGCGTTTCAACTACCAGCCTGTGTGCGGTGATCTGCAGAGTCAGATCTTAAAATGTTACAAGGAGAACACAGGAAAGACTCTGTCCTGCTCAGGGATCGCCTCCGCCTACATGCAGTGTGTGGACAATGCCAAGAAAGTACGACTCCGTATTCGTACACTTTTTTTTTTTTTTTTTTGGATCACCTGTTCGCAACCACCTTCAACTTTACTCCCATGTATGTGTGTCTAATTTGCACTGATTTTCCCTTATTTGCAGGATAAACTGAGCACTCGAGGTTAACACATACCACTCAACAAGGATGACTGCACATCCTGACAGCTTTACTGCCACAGCAAAGAAAAAAAGATGGACAAAATTCACTACAGAGACTCAGGAGACACCTTTTCAGTCATCTCTTTTACCTTCAGGCTGTGTCTGGTACCACAAACACTAGTTTCTTTGTTTGCAACATATGGTTCTTGGGATTATCTGTAAACCAATGGTGCCAAAAACACAACAAAGGCTTATGCAAGTTAGTTGTTTTGGAATGACTCAAAGATATAAGCTAAGGATTTATGATTACCTTGTGAGTTATTGTAAGAGAAAACTGAACAATGATTAATTGTCATGATTGTGTGCCTTAGAGAAATGAAACCAATTATGAAATGCATGAAAGAAGAGCACTGAGTAATCAGACTTCACATAAATTGAAATGGGAAATTTTCACTTGGAACTTACCTTGTGTCCATGTAAAATGACAAAATGAGTTCCTCAATAAATTGTGTTGTAGAACCACAAGCTGGTATGTGCCTGTATTTATACTGGTGACTACACATTTTTTCACATTTTTAACACATTGGGACATGAGATGTATGTAATAAAATGTAAATGTCAAAATAAATGAAAAAAGAAGACAAATTAAAATATAAATATAGTGGATTGTAAGAAAATGGAATTATTTGCCAGTGGTATTAAAAAAAAGGCTAAGGCTTCAAAAAAACAAGGAATTGGACATGTAATTAAATATAGACAATACTAACACTGTAGATAAAGACAGACTTTTATGACTAGTAAGGGCTTTTTTAAACTTTATGAAAGGTTAACTAAAGCCACAATATTGTCAGTAACCACTCAACATTTGGCCTGATACATACCACTATAACAATGAAAAATAAAGTATCAAAATAACATAATATTGTGTTTTTAGCTGTACTGTAGTGTTGTTTATCTTGTGAAAAATTATGAGTCTAAAAAATAATTGGACATATTTAAAGCTTTATTTGACAGTAATGTGTTTTTATGCATGTAGGACTGAAACACTGATAGTGATATTACTTTGAATATACAAGGTATTAACCTTCTAAGACCTGGAGCATTTTTTCTGGTGACATCCAAACAAAGTTATCCTACAGCTTAATTCCTAAGTGACTTACCACCATTTATCGTAATATTCTTTGCATTTTAGGTGAAAATGTTTTTCCTATATATGATGTACCTATTATGAGTCAATTTTAAGGTTATTATATCACAATGAAGAAAATAGAGGCAAAGTTTTCTTTGACAACAAAATATATCATTAACTGGGCCTAAACACAAGGGTCACCAACTACTGTCAGTTGTTAAACAACATGGGTTTTACTGGTGAATAAATGTTACAGAAGATGACAGTGTTTCCATGTTTGCTATGGAGCCTCTGAATGTCTAAAGGAGTCATATCTGATGATGAAAAGCTGAGAAACTACATTTTACCAGTAGTATTTACATCTATTAATACGTAGGATTAGTGGTTCAAAGTTCTTAAATATTTTAGATCAGTGGATGGTTGCCAGTGACTGTTTCGGTCATAAAGGTTATTTATATGGCATATTTCATTCCAGGTGAAATACAAAAAACCAGCAATGGACTATCAATACCAAGAATAAAACTTTATTCAATAATGAGTAAAACAAAGTATGAACCAATAATATATACAAGAGCATGAGTTCGAACTAATAAAAGTTCAAATAAAATAAAAGAAGACCAGGATAAAAACAGAAAAATAAAAATAAGTGAAATGAACAAGATAATATTAAATGACATAACATATAAATTATAAAACAACAAAATAATTAACCAAGCCAATTGTCCAATGACATATGGAGCAAAGAAACCAAATCTACAGCCATGTTTAGACCTTGAAATTAATAGTTTTACACACTGTTTTTTGCAATTTAAAAAAAAATCATTGGCAGTTGCTCCTCTTCCAGAGAGGGGAAGCTCATTGTCAGCTTACATTAACAAAAAAAAAAAAAAAAAAAGTCAAGTTATTTAAACAAAAATTCGGCCCTCCGTTCCTTTTTAAGAAAATGGTCAGTAACCTTATCATACCAGCTAAACAAGAAAATGCTGAAATTATGGTAAATTGAAACAAGGAAGTATAATGAGTGTGTTTTATTTACAGTGCAAGAAATGAACAAGTAATTTCATAGTGATTTCTCTCTCGATTTCACAGCAGAATGCGCAACGGTATTAAACTGAACTCTGTCAAGTGAAGGAGTAGATCTCAAACTAGCTGTCAATCAAACTGGATTCAACCTTTCGACTGATCCTCCAATCAGCATGTGGAAGCCTGGTGTCCAGCCCGGCCAAGCTCCGCCCACAGCTCCATTCACCCCCAAAGACGCTGGGCATCCGGGGGCGGACAACATCGTGGCATTTATCCAATTACCATCCAGTTTTGAGGCAATGAAAAAAACTGTTCCATGAAGTCCCATAGAAGTGCATGGACGCCGGGCTTCTACGGGCAAATGCAGTGATCATAGATTGTATGAGAAAACAGCGCAATGGGAATGTATGAGAAGTGAACAACATCGAGTCCATTGATTTGTGATAAAGCTGATTCTGAACGAACTCATCTGTGAGATGAACGTGTTTTAACACATTTGTAGTCAATGAAATGTTAACACAACCATACATATTTAACTATTTAATTTTCGTAAGTTTAGGGGAAGCCGGGCTTCCCTTGCAGTCTATGAGAAATCACCACGGAAAAAAATGTATTGTCTCCTTTTCAGGACATAATTTTTTTTGCCAAAAATTACCTTATGATCAACGACAGCTGTTATACTTCTCATATCCTATTAATAGCAAATAACTGGAGAAATTAAAAATGCATACAAAAGGAGTTTCTGGTTGACATCCATGACAATAATACTCTGTTTTTCCTGTAAATATCAAAATTCTTGGCAGCAGCAGTTGGAGAAACCTATATGTAGACTAAAAAGATGATTTGCATGCCTCTGTACAACTGTAGAATGAACTTTGTCCAATTCTTTCTACTCCTATTTTTGGTTAAAAACAAAAAAACAAAAACAGCAGAGCTGAACCAATTACTTGTGTGCAGCATAAAGATGCACTATGTCTGGCTTCATCAGCAGAGGAAATGAGTGTTTTCATGGGTTTGTGGGTTTTTGGATGATGATGTGGTGTTGGATGAAAAACTCTTCTGACAGTTGAAACAAACAATGAAACAAGGGTAAAATACATGGTTCTATTAAAATAAGGAGGAAAAGAGAAGAAAAGAATAAAACAAAGGAAGACGATAAACCATAGCTAAATCTTCTCTTCTCCTTTACTCGTTTTATTTCATTTCAGCTCAGAATGTTGACCTCATCCTCTCTCCATATGCGAAGGTCATGAAAATAAAGCTGAAGTGAAACTATGATCTCCAGACCAGACCTGACATCAGGGTCTTATATTAGCTTCAGAGGAAGTGGCAGTTGGTCCACCAATGTTTATTTGTGGCTTTTTGTATTTGTGTGTCGAACATCATGTAATTTGAAAACAGTCCAACTTGTTGAAAACAGTCTACATAGTCATCATATTTGTCTCTGTGTTGTTGTTTTTAACCTTTAGCTCAGTCTAAACATGGAAAATTATCACTTGTAGCCTTGTTTTTCACCAGAGATACAGTTGTCAGTCACTGATCATAGTTGAAGAGCTATTGTTTTGGTCACTTCAAAAGGGTCAGTAAACAATTTGTTTAATTGTTGGCTTCTTTGTTTTAATCTGGAAGATTTCTTTAGTTTTTTATGTTGTCTGTTGTTGTCTGCAGCTTGCTGCATGCTGCCTCCATGTGGCCAAACACAATCCATTCAGATTAAATGACCATTGTGTAAAGTGCATTTACTCCCATGCACACTTCCATCAGGTGGTTGGATGAGGAGGTGACGCAAACAGACTTCCTCACAATGGTTCTTTCTGTTGACTTGTTCCATCTCTTCCTTCCAGCTGCTGTTGTATTAAGCTGAGCACATTAAACATTACCTGCTCTTCTCATCTGCTATTCAGGATTCACAGTGAAGTGAGGTAAGGCCAGCAGCGGAGGCTTTTGCCTGGGCAGCAGTCAGTTGAGGTTGGACACTTACCTGCTCCACAATGGACTCTTCACTGACACACCTTTGAATTTTTCCTAAACACAGAAAATTAATTTGGCTAGTGTTAGGATTAAGGGTAAAGTTCAGCATCACCAAAGGAGTTTAATTAAATTCTTTGCAAAGCCTGCAGAAGATAGTAAACACAGAAGAAGCTTAATTTCTGTACGGAATGTAGAGTTCAAAATAAGTGTCAAAAGATGCTAGAGATCTGAGTTTTTCTGACACATAATATTCTAAATAGCACAGTGTTTATGGTTGGCATCTGCTCCACATTTTAAGGACCTAAAAGATTTTGTACGAAAGATACACTGTTGTTAACACAACTATGAAGTTTTGCTCTTTGTTGTTTTGCATTTGAGTTTCTATGGTTTCAGGTGTTTCTCTGAGTGTCAGCCAGAGGTTCTTCCATCAACCATAGAAACCAGTTTCTAAAAAAAATCTCATATTGTGTCTATTAAATGACCTGTAACACACACACAGAGGATTCCACAATCGCAAACCCACTTTCTTACTTCTATAGTATTTCAAATCTATGACACAATCTATCAAAAATGTCTAAAAACACCAGAATAGACTGAAGTTATTAAAGTAATTCAGGCGGGTCTGAACTATGTTTGAATAATGTCTGGCATTTAAAATAATGTTAGGTATATCTGGAAATATGCTGGATTTCGCAGAAACATTCATCATGTTCTGTTTGGTGTGAAATCCAAAAGTGCATTTATTATGTAACATCAGGATCGCCACAATCAGTCAGGATTTGATCATCATTAATGTTGTGTTTCTATGACTTACATTGTGGGACTGCAAGATAATAGAGACATATGGATATGTTATAAAGTATTTTGATCATCTGCTTTTTATATACAGTAAATATATATATATATATATATATATATATATATATATATGGAGAAAAAAAAAGGCTATTATTAAAACTACTATTATTCAGTCATATATATATATATATATATATATATATATATATATATATATATATATGACTACCTGAAACTCAGAGATAAAATAGATTTCAAACTTGATATCTTTACACATTAATTCAATATCGTTCATGCCAGATGAACTTAAAGATTTGGAAAAACTGAGTGATGTAAAGGGAATCAGTGAATTAGAGGTGAGTTCATGCTCAGTGTTTGTACAGTTTTGGCATCAGCCAAACTATGTATAGCAATTTGCACTGGCCTTCTGTGAATTACAATTTTTTTCAATGATTTGGATAGAAAGGGACAAATTTTGTGCTGTAAGTATTCATATTCCAAAATTTACCCCTATGCATTGACACAATGATGCACAATGTTAGCATTATCTGCTTGACAGTGGAGTTTGCAGTGAATACCCTTCGTGCAGAGTTTTTCAACCTTGGGCTTGGGACCCCATGTGTGGTTGCCTGGAATTCAAATGGGGTCGCCTGAAATTTCTAGTAATTGATTTAAAAAAACAAAAACAAAAAAAAACATACTAATAAAAAATAATGGTGAGTTGAGAAAGACAATCACAATACGTAAAAGACATGACAAACTCTGAAGCTGAAACCAAAGCACTGTGGTACTGTTTATCTTTCATATGTTCATTGTGGCCGGTTTAATATGCTGCAGCTCTTTTATAATTCATAGTTTGAGTTATTGTTTGTTCAGTGTTAATTTGCAGCCTTGTAAATACAAGCTGGACTGACAGTACATATCCCGACCAAGGAAAATAAAATTCTCACTTTGTGCTGTAATCTAAACCTGGCTTTTCTGTCTCCTTCCATAATAATATACATTATATGGCCTAAGTGTCATCTAAAATTAATGTTTATTTGCAACACAGTTTAGCAAATTATTACATGATCAAAAACAAATTAATTTTAGCAAAAAAAATTTCTCCATTTTGAATGTCTGGGGTCGCCAGAAATTTGTGATGTTAAAATGGGGTCATGAGCCAAAAAAGGTTGGGAACCACTGCCCTTAGTGTATTCTGTGAATTACATACAATATTTTTTGTCTCCACTCTAATTTTGCATCTACAATAGACAGCAAGTCCTTTTGTTGATCTGGCCCTAATGTTGACTTTTCTGACCCCATCGGTAGCTCAAAAACCAAAACTAATGAGCATGTTGTCCATCACCACATTTTGAGGCTCTGAGATTGGGTCTGTATCTCAGTACAAATATCTTTGTATTTTAATTGGTGACTCACCCTCTTTTACACCTCATATTCAGCAGTTGGAAAAAAAACTGAAATCACTTTCATTTCAGAATTAATTCCTGACTTAAGGCTAAAAAAAAAAACACTATTCTGGACTATGGTGATGTTTTTATAGGCATACATTTTTGAAGTACTTACATACTCTGGATGTGCATTAATCACTATTTTGAGGTTTATTAAACCTTTTAAAGTAGTCCTTCATCCTTGTTTGTTGTATGCTCAGGCTGGATGGTCTGTTCTGTCCATCCATAGACTAAAACATCTTCATTCCCATGATTTATACTTACTATCTGTACAAGTGGCGTGCACAGACATTTTGGGGGGCAGGTGCTCATTGAAAAATAAGGGTACTTTATGATCAGTCAATCACTGTTGTTTTATTTCCCTGGAATAAACACACATTGAAGGTTCTTAGCAAGTTAGGAAGCTACAACGATAGATCAGTGTATTGGTTGCAAAATAAGAAAATTGGGGGGGGGGGGGGGTCTGACTCTGTAAGTGTGCATGACCCCGGTGCTGCTCTGGACTCTGCTTTGTCTGTGTATTCTGGGGGTTCAACTCCCTCATCTTCCACGCTGCTGGTAGATGGTCTATTGTAGTTTTTATAGTACAGAGGTGCTTCCGTGTTTTAGCTGCCTAGAACTGAATAATAGTAGTTTTAATAATAGCCTTTTTTTTTTTTAAGTTTTAATAATAGCCTATTAAGGTAAATACAAGATTACTGCAAGTCTTGTAACACAGAAATAACTTATGGTTGGTACAAAATAATATAATTAGCTTATAAATAGGGATGAGCCAGACACTCAGCTGAAACAAGTATCTGGTACAGATAATGCACTTTTGAGTATTATGAGTCAATATCTGTACTTGTGATGAATGAAAATCCTCATTAGCTGACTGTATTCTACTGGAGAGCCTCATGCCTGATTTAATATTACAAAACCACTTTTTGTTATAAAAATAAAAATGTGGACAGCTTTTAAGATGGAACAGTTCAACTTTAAAATCTGAGTTAAAAGGGCCTAAACAGTTAACATGACTGTGGTCTTAACTCTGGCCTTTCATCTTCTTCTTCTTCTTCTTCTTCTCCCTCCTTGCTGCTGGTGGATAATTTTATCCATTAGAGCACAGAGCTGCTCTCCTGGGCTGCCTGCTGGAGCTCCCTTTCTTTTTCTCTCCTAATCCTCTCCTTTCTAGGCATTATGCTGTAATTGGTAAATAAAAAGAGACCAACAGTATGAATAAGACTCCTTGGTTACATTACAACAACTTTTCTTTTCTTCTTTTCCTTTTTTTTTTTTTTTTTACAGGCAATTAGGAATTGCCTGTTCGTCATTTAAATAAAATTACTGCAAGTATTAATTATTTAGCCTAATGTAAACCTACACAATACTAAATATTCAGCCCAAATATACTGATAGATTCACATGCTGTGATGACAAACTACCAACATTAGTGGTGCTCATTACATCACGTCATTTTGGTTTGGGCTAACGTCTAGCTTGTTAAGCTAGTTTACTGTGGGCAGTGGGCTATGATCAGTTGTGTGGCGCTGTATGAGACAGGCTAGTTCACAACAGAGAGTTTAAATGCAAGTTATTGTTTGGCAACTGAGGTTTAAGGAGCAAACAAACACTTGACTTGATTCATTTCTGTGTGTGACCTGGCTGTTGGGGCAGGGGAGGCGATGTGTGTGGGCAACGCGTCATGTCTGTGGAGACGGGCTGTGCTGTGTGCGAAGGAGGGGGCAGGGGGAATAACTGGGGCATTATTACACACTTTTAATCATCCAGTATTTACAGGTGATTATGTTGGCATGGGCTACAAACACTAAAAAAAAAACAAACAAACAAAAAAAAACTCTCAAAAGGGCACTTGCTTGGTCCAGAGGGCAAGGGGCAGGTGCTAGAACACCACCTAGTGTCTACCTGTGCACGCCACTGATCTGTACCAAAAGGCTTACACTGAAAAACAGGCATTTACATATACAGTGGGGCAAAAAAGTTTTAAGTCAGCCACTGATTTTGCAAGTTCTCCTACTTAGAAAGATGAGAGAGGTCTGTAATTTTCATTAGAGGTACACTTCAACTATGAGAGACAAAATGAGAAAAAAAAATCCAGGAAATCACATTGTAGGATTTTTAAAGAATTTATTTGTAAATTATGGTGGAAAATAAGTATTTGGTCACCCACAAACAAGCAAGATTTCTGGCTCTCATAGACCTGTAACCAGGGCCGTTTCAAGATATCTGGGGGCCCTAGGCAAGAAAGTAAAGTGAGGCCCCTAATACACAAAGATGTGGTGGTCGAATCACTGAAGAAGAAAAATAAAATCCAGATGCGATTTCCTGTTTTCTGGTGCATTTAATAAGTCATGAATACTCTGTATTACGCTACACAGAGAATCCACTAAAGTGTAGTAAAGGACACAGTGTCTTCAATTAGGCATTGTTGATGGGAATGACACAATTTGGTTATATTAATGTTTATTTTTGTTAACAGGTCAAAAACATGGTAAAACATTATTATTATTATGATTTTTATTATTATCATCATTCTTAAAAAGAACTATACATGCCAAGACTTTTTGGAACAAAGTGCTTTTTTCTTGAACTACACAATACATGTGTTAAGAGATGTATTAAAACAGTGAAATAACGCACACTATCTTTAACAACATGATACAACAAGGATTGCTGTTAAAAAATAACCATCAAAAATTAAGTTTTAGAAACATTTGCGGACTTTAGCTCGCACAAAAGCAGTGACCAAATCTTCCATGTTCAACAACTTCCTGATGTTGCACTCTATTGATATAAGTGCCAGCCATATAGATAATTACAGAGTTTAAAGTGTAGGATTGTAATTACATGGTTCACAGACACCGCCATTCATTTTTTTAAATGTTGTATTTGAATATTCTGAATATTTGACGATTTTGTAAAGTGTGGTAATTTCCTAATTATTCTAATTGTTCCTGAACGCCTCATGTATTGTTTACGTGTGCGTCCTTGAACGTGAACAGAACTCAGTTCTGCAGTGAGGGCACAGAGCTGATGTGAGGGACTGAACAAATGTTGGCTTGAAAATACAAACTTTTGCCTCAGTCCTACTCTAGTCCTCTTCTGTGCTTAAACCAGCTGACACACAAGGAACATACGTATGGATGAGATGGACAAACGCAATGGAAAAGGGACATTTTTCTCCTAATGGGATGGACAGATCACCAACGGAAATTGCTAGCTAACTGAAAATGTCCATTGAACTGGATGGATTATTTGTCCAAACTGGATGGGATTCATAGGACCAGACGATTTAGTTTGGAATACAGTTGTGTTGGTGACCACAGCAGGGGGCAAACAACCGTCCAGAGTAAGTGAAAACACTTAAGTAGGCTTAGCTTTGGCTTTTCATGACTACTTTTAATGCTGTCGTACTTCGGTCCTCCACATCCAAATTATTTAACTCCAAAGAAGTTTTGGAACGCTGTACAACAGTAGAAAAGGCCGATGGAGAAGTTGTGTTTATTCTGTCCTTAAATTCTTCCAACAGAACACAGTTGTGTTGTGTGTATAGGATTAGTTCTTGAACTGAATCCTCCCCCTCTCATGCTAACATCTATCTGTGTGTTTGGTCACTGATGTGAGGGCTTTTGTTCGCACACTTTCAAACATATCACACAGTTGTAGCCTATTTGGAGAAAACACTGGTTTACTTAATACTTAATACTGTGTTGTTGGCGTTTTTCCTCTTCTTCTTTCTTTTTTTGTCTTTTCTCAAACCCTGAAGGGTAGGAGCGCTTCATCATTGCTGTTCTTTTAAAATGGCCGCCGCCGTGCTCAGTGTGGACAGACCGTTTGTTCCACTGACAGCAAGTGGGGGGTGTGATGGGGGGTGCGCGAGGGCAGAGGTCACTTCTACATGATCCTCATAGTGTTTGTCATTGCATAGGGGGAAACCCTCTAGTTTGGGGGGGGGACCCAGTCACAAAACATTACAGGAGAGGGTTAGCGCTGCCTCACTGTGGTGGTTTGTTTACAATGGATGGTTTTTAATTAGTTGTACAGATAAATGACCATGCGGCCATCGGGGGCCCTCTTCAGCGAGGGGGCCCTAGGCAGCTGCCTACCTTGCCTATGTCATCTCGACAGCTCTGCCTGTAACTTCTTCTTTAAGAAGCTCTTCTGTCCTCCACTTATTACCTGTATTAATGGCACCTGTTTGAACTCGTTATCTGTATAAAAGACACCTGTCTACAGCCTCAAACAGTCAGACTCCAAACTCAACCATGGCCAAGACCAAAGAACTGTCAAAGGACACCAGGAAGAAAACTGTAGACCTGCACCAGGCTGGGAAGAGTGAATCTACAATAGGCAAGCAGGTTGGTGCGAATAAATCAACTGTGGGAGCAATTGTAAGAAAATAGAAGACATACAAGACCGTTGATAATCTCCCTCGATCTGGGACCTCGCGCAAGATCTCATCCCGTGGGGTCAAAATGATCATGAGAACGGTAAGCAAAAATCCCGGAACTACACGAAGGGACCTGATGAATGACCTGCAGAGAGCTGGGACCAAAGTAACAAAGGCTACCATCAGTAACACACTACGCCCAGAGGGACTCAAATCCTGCAGCGCCAGGCGTGTCCCCCTGCTTAAGCCAGTACATGTCCAGGCCCATCTGAAGTTTGCCAGAGAGCATATGGATGATCCAGAAGAGGATTGGGAGAATATTATGTGGTCAGATAAAACCAAAATAGAACTTTTTGGTAAAAACTCAACTGGTTGTGTTTGGAGGAAGAAGAATGCTGAGTTGCATCCCATGAACACCATACCTACTGTGACGCATGGGGGCGGTAACCTCATGCTTTGGGGCTGTTTTTCTGCAAAGGGGACAGGACGACTGATCCATGTTAAGGGAAGAATGAATGGGGCCATGTATGGTGAGATTTTAAGCCAAAACCTCCTTCCATCAGTGAGAGCATTGAAGATGGAACTTGGCTGGGTCTTCCAGCATGACAATGATCCCAAACACACCGCTCGGGCAACGAAGGAGTGGCTCCGTAAAAAGCCTTTCAAGGTCCTGGAGTGGCCTAGCCAGTCTCCAGACGTCAACCCCATAGAAAATTTGTGGAGGGAGTTGAAAGTCTGTGTTGCCCAGCGACAGCCCCAAAACATCACTGCTCTAGAGGAGATCTGCATGGAGGAATGGGCCAAAATACCAGCTACAGTGTGTGCAAACCTGGTGAAGACTTACAGGAAACGTTTGACCTCTGTCATTGTCAACAAAGGTTATGTTACAAAGTATTGAGTTGAACTTTTGTTATTGACCAAATACTTATTTTCCACCATAATTCACAAATAAATTCTTTAAAAATCCTACAATGTGATTTCCTGGATTTTTTTCTCATTTTGTCTCTCATAGTTGAAGTGTACCTCTGATGAAAATTACAGACCTCTCTCATCTTTCTAAGTAGGAGAACTTGCAAAATCAGTGGCTGACTAAATACTTTTTTGCCCTAGTGTATTTTAATTGTGATGAGGCCTTTTTTTTATACTCACTTTTTGCTAAACAAAAGCTGGAGTTTGTATTTTGACTTTTGTATTGGGAGCAACACTGAAACTGTCATTATTAGTGCATTAAGCATAATAAATACCTGACAACCTTGTTTCAAAATCTGACAAATAACATAATAAAGAACCTTGTGCAAGAACCACTCACACTCACACTCACAAATTTGGTCATAAATTTTGTTCTTACTACATTTTCTCTCTTGTACTACCACATTTTATGACCAGTCTGGAACTGTTGCAGGTGTCATTTGTAATTACTTTATAAAAATTCGAATTAATTTTTTCCCAAAAATACTGTATGTTTTTGTTTTTGTTTTTTACTTTGGACTTCAATTAAGGACTATCCCTGAATCATCCTTTTCCTGATGCATGCATGAAAGGGTTAAAGTGAACACATTATCTACAAATAACTTTGTATCACCTGTACATACTGTATATATAGATGTCTTCTGAAATACTTTTGGAAGCCACTGAATGTGTTGTTATGCAATCCTGTCCTTTCCACTGTGGTGCTGTAGTGATTGTTACCAAGGATGCATCTGAAATTTGCAAACTACTCGAGTAGGATTGTTACATAACACAATTTGTGTTATGTATGTGTGTGTTTATCTGTTGCCTTGCCTGCTGACCCCTGGGAGGTTGTGACGTTCAATCAGATGACACTTAATCAGTCCCTCAAGGCACAGCTACAGGTGCAACAATGTGCATTTCTAACACACAAAGTCACTGTATGAGCATCTGTTTTTGTGTATTTTACACCTACAAGATGCACTGAAAGACAAACGGGACAGGCCACATTTCTGTTATCTGTCCATTTCAACATCTAATCATTTGCCTTGTTCTTCAAACATGTAAATTCTTTACTGTAGTTTTTCTTAAAGCCATGTATGACTTTCATCACAAGTTTTTTTCTAATTTGTAAAACTCAAGTGATAGCCTAATTATCACTAATCCATTAGTCTTTCCGTGCTTACACATCTGAATCGCTTCCCTCACAGTGAACAACTTCGAAGATGACTCTATCATAAACATAGTCCACTTGTTTACATAATAAATTGAAACATCACTCAGGCCTTTTCGGAAATTTTGTCGCAAAGTGCTTCGTGGGAATGGGAATTCCACACAGCAGCAACAAAGATGGCAACCAAGCTAAAGTGGTTTCTCACAGATTCGGCAAGAAAGTGATTCCTACAATGCTCTTCGTGACTGAATTTGAAAGTGCGTACGCTGCTTTAAGTTCACCTGAGGGTTCAGGCGTGGCCATGACTGCAAAATCTGCACTGAAACAGTCTAGATATAGTGCATCTGAGAGAAGAAAGGAAAGATATTTCAGTCTTTCTGAGTCTTTATAGCAGTGTTGCTCCAGGCAGCTGATGAGGATTAAGGATTGTGCAGTTGATGGTCAGGATGTTGGGCAGCGGGTGGAGGCTGTTTGTGGGGCAATTCAAAGAAAAATGCCGTAGCGATGCTGTGGCAGCTGGAATGAAAGTAAAAAGAGCAGGGTAGAAGGAGGAGGTGGGAGGTCAGAGGAGGTGAGTGGAGGGTAAGGATACGGGGTGACTGACAGCTGATCAAGTGTGGATGCTGTTGAAGTGATGATGATAATGATGATGATGATGAGGAGGAGGAGAGGGGGATCCGGGTGAAGGGTGAAAAGTTGACTCAGTCCTCACAACCGCTTCCTTTGGCAAGATGGATGGATGAAAGGAGGAGCTGCGAGCCACTCATCATGTGGTCAGCTGACTCATCTTAGAGGAGCGGATACTGGGAAGGAAGCACGTGCCGGCAGCCGAGGGGGGTTGGCCTACTGAAAATCAAGTGTGTGTGAACGTGTGATGCCTTTGGTGTTTGACAGAGGCACAATTATTCTGTTTCCCGTCACAGCAGAGGAATGCAGGCTGAGATTCCTGCTCTGTGAGTCGTGCCCTCTCACCTGCCATCACCATACGGATACTATTTCATCCTTCCTTTTCCTTTCCACATGGGAATTTCCCAGTTTGTGTGGTTGCACTCATGGAGAAAGTTACACAGTGTTTGTATAAGCCATTTTGTTCTGCCAATGGACTTCAACAACCCTTTGACAGCTCTGTTAATCATGACTAATTTCACAAAATTCTGCTTCTGCTTTCTTTAGAAACAATTTGTTTTACTTTTTTATTTCAAAGGGGTCACAAGCTGAACTGGAATGAAGAGGAATACAACTGTGTAGCTGTTCACGTATAAACACAGAGATGAAAATCTACAGGATCATGTGAAATAAGTGTGTAAATAGGGTAATTACTTGTTTGGATTGGCAAGACCAAGGATGCTTTGTCCTGCTGTGTGTGTGTGTACTTAAGTGTACTACAACTACAAATGTTATATGCTTTTTATCTGACTATATATACAGGGCAGACCTCTTTCTGTAGGGCATCATTTTACGACTTACAGTAACTATAGATATGAGCTGACAGCAGTCTGCATCTGTCTTTGAGTGTAGCATGTGTGGGAGCTGTGTTGACTCACAGTTACAATAATGACTCTGGCAAAGCAGTGGATGAACAGCTCACGCTGACTGTAAAGAGCAGAGAGAGAGGCGAGGGGGCTGTGCTCTCCCTGGCATCTCCATCTCATAAGTCCTCTGCCGCTCACTGCGTTCACACAAACACACACATGTATTGAGGAGACAACCCCGAGGACAACAGCACCCACAGTACAGTGCAGTACAGTATAGGACGTTTCAGCACAGTAAAGGGAGGGACCAACCTTTGGAGGAGCAAAACGTCTCCAAGGAGGAAATAGCCCACGGTGTGGTAGATGACGCATTATTTGCAACAGGTTAGTGTTTGTTCTTGTCACTATGTTTATGTCCAGTGTGGTGGTGTTACAGTCATATCACTTTGCAGGTTGTGTTGAATTGCATGAATTTGCTCAGAAAGTAACATAGCAGTTTTACTTTCAGAGTATTTTTGGACAGGCAGTCACCTGTAGCCTGGCTGAGTGGCATTTTCTACCTATTGAGACTTGTTTGCCTTTGAAGGTATTTTTCTATTTATCTAAGTGATCATGTCCACTGTGAACAGGATGAACTAGTTTGTGCTGGTGGTTAATGGTTATCAATGCTCTTTTTATCTTATGAGCAAGTAACAGAAACAATACATGTATTCCTCCTTCTTTTAAACCCTCTCAGAGTAAACACCTTCTGTCTCATTACTTTGTGAGACTCATTTTCTACTCTCTGTACTCTCTGTCCTTTGTCTTGTTTCTGTTTGTCTGTGCTCCCCTCTGTTTTTACACACACACACACATACATATATATATATATATATATATATATATATAGAGAGAGAGAGAGAGAGAGAGAGAGAGAGAGACCTCCTTGCCTGAAAGGTGGATACTAATTAACAGTATGGCTCTATAAATCCCCTTGTTACTCATTATCCAACATCAAGGACAGTGATATTTTTCCATATTTTAACAAAGATGATGCTGGTTCTGTGTCTCGCCTGCACATGTCTTCATACATAACCATCACTAAGACGCTGCCTGATGTGTTTGCATAATGACTGTTGGGTTTGCTGCTGTTGTTTCAAAATGACACGT
This sequence comes from Sphaeramia orbicularis, assembly GCF_902148855.1. Lineage (NCBI taxonomy): Eukaryota > Metazoa > Chordata > Actinopteri > Kurtiformes > Apogonidae > Sphaeramia > Sphaeramia orbicularis. Next base: position 48,626,893 of record NC_043962.1, read on the forward strand.
CCAAGAACTGTTTTAATGACTCATTTGTCACAAGGTTGATTACAGAGTTGTTGTCTTGGCACATGGCACACATTCCTCCTGAAGTGTTTAGATCAGTGGTTTCCAACCTTTTTTGGCTCATGACCCCATTTTATCACAAATTTCTGGCAACCCCAGACATTCAAAACTGAGACTTTTTTTTTTGCTAAAAATAATGTGTTTTTGATCCTGTAATAGTTTTCTATACTATGTTACAAATACAGGTTAATTTTAGAGGACATTGAGACTATATAATGTATATTATGGACGGAGGCAGAAAAGCCAGGTGTAGATTACTGCACAAAGTGAGAATTTTATCTTCCTTGGTCAGGATATGTACAGTCAGTCCAGCTTGTATTTACAAGGCTGACAATTAATACTGAACAAACAAAAACTCAAACTATGAATTATGAAAGAGCTGCAGCATCTGAAACTGACCACAATGAACATTTGACAGATAAACAGTACCATAGTGCTTCAGTTTTGCACTCACAGTTTGTCATGTCTTTTATGTATGTGATTGTCTCTGTCAACTCACCTTATATTTTTTCTAGGTAAGTTTTTTTTTGTTGTTGTTTTTTTATCAGTTACTGGAAATTTCAGGTGACCCCATTTGAATTCCAGGCGACCTCACATGGCGTCCCGACCCCAAGGTTGAAAAACACTGGTTTAGATCATTGACTGTATATGATCTAATGTTCAGCTGGGTCTAACCTGTATGCCTAAAAAGTCTTCCTGAACCAAACAAGATGCTGAACATTTCTAGAATAAACTGTATTTCCCTCTTGGTCCAACAAACCAACCATTAAATTATGATCTGCCTGATTCAATTAATCAGTCCAGAAACTTAAAGTTACAGTGTGTCATTGGGCAAAAATTTCATAGCTACCTTTGAACATATTGTGATTCAAGTAGTCTGAGAGGAAACACGACAACTAACCCCTTTTATGGACTCTGGACTATGGATTTTCAGGCTGTAGAAAATGTCCTCTGCAGCTTCAACCCAACAAAACCACAATTCTTTAAGCAATGCTATGTATCTGCGTGAGATAGTGTGATTAATTTGATTGAATTAGTGGTTTTTGTTGCATTTTACTCGAGTGGAAGTTGCATGATGAGTTTTGCTTCGCATCATTAAATCGTGATCTGTCTGACATATGATCATACATCATACGACCATAAGTACCTTTTAGTATGTTATGATTCAAATGATCCAAGAGGAAATAAGACATCTAACCTCTTCTTTAGACTCCACCCCATGTTTTTCCCGTGATTTCCATTTCTGCAGCACCATGACTTTTCAAATAATGCTAATTTGTGTTGACATGCTAAAAAAAGGTTTGTCTGAAAGACTGTAGTTACAGCTTGATTAGTTCTGATGAAAATAGTGAAGTTTGATGCTTTTTAGTGAAGTGAAATTGGCATTATAATGAGTTGTGTGTCAAATAGCTAGTTTAAATCATCAAATCATGTTCTGGTTGATTTATATTCATATTCTAAATTCGTCATTCAGCGCTGCAGTGCATGATTATTTATTGGCATCACTGAACCAAAATTCTATAAATAGTATTCGACAAACTGTGACTCAAGTGGCCTGACACAAAACAAGACATCACAGCCCTACTCTGGACTCTACTTTTGGGCTGCAAACCTCCTGCTACTCCTGATTTTGGCTCCTGTAGTTTTAAAGGTCCTGTATTTTAACACCTTCAGTTAAATCTATGCCATTTATATGTGTACAGACTTCTGAAGACTTCTGTAATGTTATTGACAACAACAGATTATAGAGTCTATCACAAATGGCTCAGATTATACTGTGAGACAAATGTCACTGCCAACTTTTCATTAGCAAATGCTCTGAATGGCTAAACACAAATGAACTTATAACATAAACCTACAATAAACACATGATAAATGTACAGTTTACAACAACATATAACAGCTCCAGTCGTAGTTTTAGTCATCATCAAGCCCTGCATGAACAAGCATTAGCCAGTAGCCTGCACACTGCAGCTAAATATGAGCAGTGCCTAAAACATTTACACTCACCCATTGACTACATCTGTGGTTGTCAACCGGGGGGGGGGGGGGGGCAAGCACATCAGGGGGGCACGAGCAACATCATCAGGAAAGCTGAGAGGGGGGCGCATTAGCGACTACTATTGTACATCACAACATTAAACATCATTGCCCCCCCACTCCCCGTAAGCTCCAACTGGACTACATCTTTGCTCTCCAAAAGAACTTCTAAAAAAAAAAAACTGTCTGTATGTTACCACTTGTATAAAGCTAAAAGGAAATGTTTTCCATACACATGTAACAGAGTACGGTGGCCCAGAGGTGCAACAGGCCAAAAAATTATCCACTAGACAAAAAAAATTATCTACTACAAGAAAAAAAAAAGAGAACAGCCGAAAAAAATTATCCACTAGATGAAAAAAATTATCTACTACAAGAAAAAAAAGAGAACAGCCTAAAAAAATTATCCACGAGATGAAAAAAATTATCTACTACAAGAAAAAAAAAGAGAAAAACAGCCCAAAAAAATTATCCACTATAAGGAAAAAAAAAAAGAGAACAGCCTAAAAAAATTATCCACTAGACAAAAAAATTATCTACTGCAAGAAAAAAAGAGAACAGCCTAAAAAAATTATCCACTATAAGAAAAAAAAGAGAACAGCCCAAAAAAAAATTATCCACTAGATGAAAAAAAAAATCCCCTATAAGAAAAAAAAGAGACCAGCCAAAAAAATTATCCACTAAAAGAAAAAAAAAGAGAACAGGCAAAAAAAAATTATCTACTAGCCCAAAAAATTATTCACTATAAGAAAAAAAAAAAAAAGAACAGGTGAAAAAAATTATCTATTATGAGAAAAAAAAAGAGAGCAGCCCAAAAAAATATCCACTATAAGAAAAAAAAAACACATCATCCACCTTTTCAATTACGGGGGCGCTGTTTACCCGAAAGGTGCCTTGCTTTAAAATTAAGGCCACCACAAAAAATAAAAGGATAGGCTGAAAAATTTTAAGGCTTTCGGCTAATGTGGCTAATGCTAAGGAAGTACCCCACCGGAAGTGGAGGTCGTGCGCTAAAAAATAAAGTTATTTTAAAATATAGATATTTCCATTAATATAGTTTGCAAAGCAGTTAAATGATTAAATACGGTTTCAGTGTCTGCTCAAGGTTAGGCATGGGCGTTAAATGGTTAAAGTTAGGGTATGGTTGGGGTTAGTTTTCAGTGGTAAATGGCCCTTGTGTGCACTGTGTGAAGGTTCGTTGCAAAGTTAATGCTAACGCGAAAAGTTGACGGCAACTTTGTGAACTACCAGTGCGAGTAAACAATTGTGTGATTACGGCGTTGAATTGTTCAACTGCCTGACATTCAATATCATTTTTGATGAATATTCGCTACAAGAAGTTCTAAAATTATTTTATTTTGAGAGGAGGAGAAGAGGAGCTTCCTGTGGAGCTCCACTATCATGGCATCGCCCATTTGTTGAGAGACAGCGAGTGCATATTGCGGCACCGACACCTGGTGCCGTGGCACCTCGGCTGGTGCCGCGAGGTACCGTGGCACCTCGGCTGGTGCGGCACCACGGTTGATGCCGCGAGGTGCCGTGGCACCTCGGCTGGTGCCGCGACGTACCGCGGTACCACGGCTCGGTGCCAGGTACCCCAGCACGGCACCGCGTACCATGGCTCGGTACCACAGCTCAGCTCGTTGCCAGGTGCCGAGGCACTGCGGTACCACGGCACACATCTTTATCTCCACAAAATGTCCTTCTTGAACTAGTGTTAGTAAAGACACTCCGTTTGAGTTGAGGAGGAGAGGTCTACCTGCAAACAAATGGGCAATGCCATGATAGTGGAGCTCCACAGGAAGCTCCTCTTCTCCTCCTCTCAAAATAAAATAACACAAAGTTGCCGTCAACTTTTCGCGTTAGCATTAGCTTAGCAACGAACCTTCAAACAGTGCACACAAGGGCCATTTACCACTGAAAACTAACCCCAACCATACCCTAACCCTAACCTTAACCATTTAACGCCCATGCCTAACCTTGAGCAGACACTGGAACCGTATTTAATCATTTAACTGCTTTGCAAACTATATTAATGGAAATATCTATATTTTAAAATAACTTTATTTTTTAGCGCACGACCTCTACTTTCGGTGGGGTACTTCCTTAGCATTAGCCACATTAGCCGAAAGCCTTAAAATTTTTCAGCCTATCCTTTTATTTTTTGTGGTGGTCTTAATTTTAAAGCAAGACACCTTTCGGGTAAACAGCGCCCCCGTAATTGAAAAGGTGGATGATGTTTTTTTTTTTTTCTTATAGTGGATATTTGTTTGGGCTGCTCTCTTTTTTTTCTCATAGTAGATAATTTTTTTCACCTGTTCTTTTTTTTTCTTATAGTGAATAATTTTTTGGGCTAGCAGATAATTTTTTTTTGCCTGTTCTCTTTTTTTTTCTTTTAGTGGATAATTTTTTTGGCTGGTCTCTTTTTTTTCTTATAGGGGATTTTTTTTTTTTTTCATCTAGTGGATAATTTATTTTAGGCTGTTCTCTTTTTTTTCTTACAGTGGATAATTTTTTTGGGCTGTTCTCTTTTTTTTTCTTGTAGTAGATAATTTTTTTCATCTAGTGGATAATTTTTTAGGCTGTTCTCTTTTTTTTTCTTGTAGTAGATAATTTTTTTCATGTAGTGGATAATTTTTTTTAGGCTGTTCTCTTTTTTTTCTTATAGTGGATAATTTTTTTAGGCTGTTCTCTTTTTTTCTTGAAGTAGATAATTTTTTTCATCTAGTGGATAATTTTTTTTAGGCTGTTCTCTTTTTTTTTTCTTGTAGTAGATAATTTTTTTCATCTAGTGGATAATTTTTTTAGGCTGTTCTCTTTTTTTTTCTTATACTGGATAATTTTTTTAGTCTGTTCTCTTTTTTTTTTCTTGTAGTAGATAATTTTTTTCGTCTAGTGGATAATTTTTTGGCCTGTTGCACCTCTGGGCCACCGTAACAGAGCCAGCTACTTATTAGCAAGAACAAATGTAAACCTATTTACTATGCACAGTATACAACCAAAAACACTCAAGAAAAGTTTAAATAAGTCTTCAAAAGTACAATTCGTCTGTAATATTTCTCTCCTTTAGAGGCTGTGCACAAGGATTTATGCACAGAAACAGAAATAATTAACTTTTTGGTATGAATGTGTTAAATTCCATACAAACCTGCTAATTAGTAGCTAAAACAGAATGCAACCTTTTTAGTATGTCTGAAACAATAATATGCAAACTACATACGGTTTGCATACATACAGTAAGCATTAGAGTACACAAACTCTGGACACATAACCAGCATAAATATCCCATAATGCAATGCAGCCATGGCAACAACAGTCCATGACACAAAATGGACAGAGCTCAGTAGTCAGTAGCAACTATTATTAGACAGATGTCAGTATAATCTGTAGTATTACACAAATATTGGTACAGTCTGTAGTATCACACACACACTAGTTGAGGTGAGATTGGCCAGTTACCATAGCTACATGCAAATAGTAAGGATGTTTACAGGAAATAACATATATTCATACCCTGAGCACTGCATCTGGAAAAATGCATTTTATTGTTCATTTACACCAAAGTATGCTAAAAGTTACAACAAATCTGTGAATGCAGCACAGACAATGGGATCCTGGATGAAACAATGGTTGCTGATCTGAATTTAGTTGCTGAAAAAGAGCAAGACCACAAATCTTTACTGAATATAATTGGTTCTGCCTTACTACATCAAATAAAGGATTTTGTAATTTTGTCTGGGGGTGATTTTGTGGTGGTGGCACTGCAGGATTGGAAATACTGGAAAAAATTCATATTTTCACAGCTTTTATTTTACCCCACAGAGTTAATATAAACCTCAAATTTCAATAAAGATCAACTTTCATGAATTGGGACCTTTAACCAAACAAAACCATAGTGTTTAAAGTGATGCTGTCCACTTACCATAGCTGGAAGAGGATGTTTACAGCTTGATTTGATGAATCAAGAGACATTTCATCAAATACATAAAAAATTTTATGTAATCTATCTGACTCATTATCATTCTCTAAATTCATCAGTTTATAACCTTGAAGCTGCTAACGTCAACTAATTTCCCTCCAGCATGTAAGGGGTCTGAAGGGAAAGGAAGACATCTAACATCTTCTCTCGACTCTGTTTTCAGGCTGGAGAATATTCAGCTTCCACAGCTTTAACCCAAAAAAACTGTGGCTTTGTAAGTGATGCTGAAGTGTGTCTACATGCCAAAAAGAGCAAACTTGAGGAGGAAAATCTGATCCCAATTAGTTTAAATTAGTTATTTTGGTAGATTTTTTTAAAGTGAAAATTGGAATTGTAATGTTTCAAACAACTTCTGTAAATGAACTAATCATCATGTGGCTTACTCTAAGTTCACTTCAGACTTAAATGACATGTGTGGTTTGAAGGGTTGAAAATCCTCCATCTTGAACTCATGATGTATGAGACATTTTCTCTAGAATCCACCTCCAGGAGCAAGTCCTCTCCACCCCATCTCTCCTCACTCCATCATTTCACTGCAACAAGAACACATGATTGCACATATTCATAGAGTTACACTCTACCTTCTTCCATTAAGGATAATTGCTCTGCTTGCCCTATGTGTGAACTCATCTACGCATGCTGAGGAGTCTGAAGCTGCACTGAAGCTCCGAACATGAAGCTGCACCTGGAGACACGCCACTTCAGAGATAAGCTGAAACGAATATACATTTCGTTCATCATATCTTCCTCATCCCTGATGCAGAGTCTCCGCTAGTTTGTGCTCCTTGTAACCCAGCAATGATTGACTGACTCCTGCTCCATTTTTCAGACGGTTGATGACACCAGAGGGAAAATATTGGAGTCATGAAAGACAAACTGATGACTCCTTTCCTGCGGATACCTCACTCTGATTTAGCTCATACTGGTTTGATGATGCAGAGCATTTACCATCAAAATCAGAGGAGGCAGAGTGAATTGAATTTCCTTTGTCTTAAATCATGCAGTGTTGTTTTTTCTAATGTGGCATGATGCATCACATTCCTTCCTTGAATGAAAACATGTATTTAGCATCTTTTTTTCTGCTTGTCTCTTGAGTGTTACATTTATTTCAGATGATGTGCCAGTAAGAATGAAGGGGAAGTGGATGGGTGATGAATGGTGTGTCATATGATAAACCTTCACCCCTTTCAACACTTGTTCCAATGAAGCCATCTGGGAACAAAGATGAGTCACTGGTCCTGTGGTAGAACCATTATTAACACCTACTAGGTCTGATACCATCATGTTATGTATAGTTTATTTTATCTATAGCATCGGTTATTCAGCTTCTCCAACCTACTGCTGTTTTATATAATTCTGTATGATAAACTGTGGCTTTTTTATTTTTTAACACATGAAGCCAGTCAAGTTTTATTTCTTTTTCACTGCAGTTTGACCTGGAGTCCATCCTGAATGGAGGATGTGTCCTTGTACTGTGACTAATCTGCCTCTGCATCACAATGAAATCATACTGTATGATCTTGAAACCTGCACCACATAGGCTTACATTAAGAACAGGACTGCTAATACACATCTGATACTTGTAAGGTAAATTGCCACTGGTTTGTAGGTCTAATGCATAAATGTACTGTATCTGCTGCTGATGACTTTACATTTAGGAAAAACAAAGATGGCTGCACAGTTAACAACAATCAGCGGAGACGTCACCAGCCTGAACCAGTGTGTTTTTGTATAAGATCAACCAACTAGTATAAAATCTTAATAGAAAGTCAAAGCCCTTATGTTGTGCCCCATAGGGCCTAAATTTGGTCAATGCACAGAGATAAATTTTTTTTTTTTTGTCATGTTTTTTAAATTGTGTCACCATTTACACATATAATGTTTCCATGTATTTACTGATGATAACGCCTATGCGAACTGATCTGTTTGTGCATTATTTTATTATTGTTTAACTGACACTGTTTAATTTCATTTGGTTTAGCTGGGAGTAGGTTTAGCTGCAATGCATTTGCTCTAGAGAACTGTGGCACTGAAACCGGATCCAGGTAAGTGGAGCATCTGCAGACACAGAGGAGTTTCCTGCAAGCTTTGCTGACACTCTGGTTTCAAAAATATCCCTATGAAACACGCCTCACTGTGGGATTTCCTCCACCGCTGGGTCACTGGTTTGGTCCCAGTCTGCTGCTGTAACCACACCCTCTGCTGTTCATTCGTGGAAACAGAGAAGAAAGTACAGGACAGGACAACCATGGGAATGAAAGTTCTAACCAGTCTATTTTCACATCATGTCACACATATCATGCATCTGTTTTTCTGCATTTTACATGGATTGTGCGCAGATATTAAGCACAGTTCGCTGTCTGTAACTGCACTCAGAAACTGATTTCATTTGGTGACATAGATGTTCATACCCAGTCTCTAGCACCATATGAAATCAGTGCTCTGGGACGTGGACTGTCACCATGTACAGACGCTGTACATGAGTATTCTGAAATATGATATGTTCCTTCCTGTGATGTCAAAAAGTAGGTCATGTTTGTGAAAATGACTGCGCTCTCCTGTTCTGAGCTTTGTTTCTAAAGTGGTCACAGCTGCTGTCCTACTTTCCCTACTTTCCATTAGATGCATTTCTCTTGTCAACTCATATATATATATATATATATATATATGCGTGTGTGTGTGTGTGTGTGTGTGTATATATATATATATATATATATATATATATATATATATATATATATATATATACACACACACATACGTATACAGGGTGGGGAAGCAAAATTTACAATGAACATTTAGTTGTTTTTTCTCAGCAGGCACTACGTCAATTGTTTTGAAACCAAACATATATTGATGTCATAATCATGCCTAACGCTATTATCCATACCTTTTCACAAACTTTTGCCCATATGAGTAATCAGGAAAGCAAACGTCAAAGAGTGCGTGATTCGCTGAATGCACTCGTCACACCAAAGGAGATTTCAAAAATAGTTGGAGTGACTGTGACCATAAAGACTGTTTATAATGTAAAGAAGAGAATGACTATGAGCAAAACTATTACGAGAAAGTCTGGAAGATACTATTAAAGAAGAATGGGAGAAGTTGTCACCCGAATATTTGAGGAACACTTGCACAAGTTTCAGGAAGCGTGTGAAGGCAGTTATTGAGAAAGGAGGACCCATAGAATAAAAACATTTTCTATTATGTAAATTTTCTTGTGGCAAATAAATTCTCATGACTTTCAATAAACTAATTGGTCATACACTGTCTTTCAATCCCTGCCTCAAAATATTGTAAATTTTGTTTCCCCACCCTGTATGTATATATATACACACACACACACACACACACACACATACACACATATATGTATATATATATATATATATATATATATATATATATATATATATATATATATATATATATATATATATATATATATATATATATATATATATATTCCATGATCTCTGCATTATTCATTGCATTATTCATTGATAAAATCTGCACTCATTCATTTAGCTGTTGAATGAATTTGGAAATGTAAACATAAAATTTATCATTTCCATAAGTGACAAAATGAAAGAGTCAGAAATTTGTAATATTTATCCAAAACTTG